>NW_026645722.1:0-130603 GCF_949987535.1 Balaenoptera acutorostrata | reverse complement strand
TTGTAATTCAGTTCAAGTGTAGCGGTTTTTACATTCCCTCTCTAAGTGATATCTTATGATAAGTGTCTTTCTCTGTGTGACTTATTTCACTTAGAATCGTCGTACCTAAATCCACTCATCGTGCTGCTACTAGCCTTATGACGTGGATTTCATGGCTGAGTGATATTCCATTGTACATGAGGACCACAACTTCTTTATCCATTTTTCGCTTTCCTAGGATATTTAAGGTGTAATGAAGTGGGGGTTCTTGTCAACAGAGCAGCCCTAAACTTTGGGGTGCCTGTGTCTTGCTGATTTTTAGTTTTCCCAATTTTATTATACGCCCATGAGTGGAAGTGCCCTATGCTCTCCAAGCTGTGTTTTTTAGATGTTTCAGAACACTACCGTACACTTCTCCAGAGTGGCTGTTGGCAATTTACATCCATCCCATCAGCGTAGCAAGGCTCCCATTTCTCCATGGCCGGTCCTGCATTTCTGGTTTGGACACTTTTTTCCGCATGGCCCTTTTGCCCGCTGGGAAGCGAGACTTCTTTTGGAGCGCTGATTGGCCTTTCCAGGTTGCTTGGTTGGCCAAAAAGGCGTAATGCGTTTTTTCCTGAATATATTCAGGAAAAAACGCATACGCCCTTTTTGGCCAAGGGCATCATTGTCCACGTTTTGCCGCTTTTCATGTGCTTTCAAGGCGATTCGAATCTACCTCCTGAAATCTGTTTCCTGCAATTCTGCCTTGCTTTCCAAAGCCTCTTCGTTGCCTTCCCTTAATATATTTGTGGACGAGAGGTATCATTTAAAACTCTGCAGGTTTGTGAATTGCAGTGCCCCTGAGCTCCATTTTTCAACTCGCTTTTTTGGGAGCTGGCCGCAAAAGCGCAGGATTGCTTCAGGGCCCTCTTCTGGTTCTGGGGGGCAGGCTGAGCTTGTGCTTAATTCTTCTTCCTGATGGGAAAATAGAGTGACCTGTGCCTGTCCCAACACCTAGAGCTAGTCTCTCATTGGTTCCCCCTCTTCCCGTTCATCCTCAGGACAAATTGCAACCTGTACGGAACAGGAGGTTAAAGGTGCTGATTCTCCAAGGAGGGAGATGGGCTAGTAAATCGGCTGGAATGGCGAACCCGAGCAAAGAGATGAGAAATGAGGTGCGTTTTAGAAACCTTTCCCGATCACACAGTGTACCATCTTCTGGTTTCTCATGCCTGTTTTCGACGTAGGAAGATGCCCTTTGAACCTGGAGATTTGGGACCCATGGGATGGGTAACCATGCAGTATTACTTGAAAGGTGTCTGCGTTGGCTCACCCCAACCTCACCGAACCTCTCAGCCCCAAGAGTGTCCACCCTTATGTCTCAATCAGCTGTGGGTCTAGATATGGTCAATCCAGGTTGCATCACAGCCCCTGAACGAATTTTGTAAGAATTTCTCTCTCTTTCACTGCCTTTGTGTCACGGGTTTTGAAAAGTAATTTTATTTTTATAATGGGGTTTAGCTGCTTTTCACGGCTGTGTTTATGCCGCTTTACACCCCCTTGACTCACTTACAGAGAGATATCAATACATAGGTTTGAAGATTCTTACTAGTCAGATATATTCTTGTGCGGTGAATAGGGGGTGTTGAGTCCAGTTCACTGAAAAAGGAATAGGTCTTGTCTCTTACATATTGGGTTTATGGAACGGTATCTGAGCTAATTTGAAACCCTTGTTTTATGCATCACCCCACCTCACCTTTCCCCGTTCAGCAGCCATAGTGTGTTTTCTGAACGTGTGACTCTGTTCTGTTTTGTAATTCAGTTCAAGTGTAGCGGTTTTTACATTCCCTCTCTAAGTGATATCTTATGATAAGTGTCTTTCTCTGTGTGACTTATTTCACTTAGAATCGTCGTACCTAAATCCACTCATCGTGGCTGCAACTAGCCTTATGACGTGGATTTCCTGGCTGAGTGATATTCCATTGTACATGAGGACCCACAACTTCTTATCCATTTTTCTCTTTCCTAGGATATTTAAGGTGTAATGAAGTGGGGGTTCTTGTCAACAGAGCAGCCCTAAAACTTTGGGGTGCCTGTGTCTTGCTGATTTTTAGTTTTCCCAATTTATACGCCCATGAGTGGAAGTGCCCTATGCTCTCCAAGCTGTGTTTTTTAGATGTTTCAGAACACACCGTACACTTCTCCAGAGTGGCTGTTGGCAATTTACATCCCACCCATCAGCGTAGCAAGGCTCCCATTTCTCCATGGCCGGTCCTGCATTTCTGGTTTGGACACTTTTTTCCGCATGGCCCTTTTGCCCGCTGGGAAGCCGAGACTTCTTTGGAGCGCTGATTGGCCTTTCCAGGTTGCTTGGTTGGCCAAAAAGGGCGTATGCGTTTTTTCCTGAATATATTCAGGAAAAAACCATACGCCCTTTTTGGCCAATGGCATCAATTGTCCACGTTTTGCCGCTTTTCATGTGCTTTCAAGGCGATTCGAATCTACCTCCTGAAATCTGTTTCCTGCAATTCTGGCCTTGCTTTCAAAGCCTCTTCGTTGCCTTCCCTTAATATATTTGTGGACGAGAGGATTCATTTAAAACTCTGCAGGTTTGTGAATTGCAGTGCCCCTGAGCTCCATTTTTCAACTCGCTTTTTTGGGAGCTGGCCGCAAAAGCGCAGGATTGCTTCAGGCCCTCTTCTGGTTCTGGGGGGCAGGCTGAGCTTGTGCTTAATTCTTCTTCCTGATGGGAAAATAGAGTGACCTGTGCCTGTCCCAACACCTAGAGCTAGTCTCTCATTGGTTCCCCCTCTTCCCGTTCATCCTCAGGACAAATTGCAACCTGTACGGAACAGGAGGTTAAAGGTGCTGATTCTCCAAGGAGGGAGATGGCTAGTAAATCGGCCTGGAATGGCGAACCCGAGCAAAGGAGATGAGAAATGAGGTGCGTTTTAGAAACCTTTCCCGATCCACGGTGTACCATCTTCTGGGTTTCTCATGCCTGTTTTCGACGTAGGAAGATGCCCTTGAACCTGGAGATTTGGGACCCATGGGATGGGTACCATGCAGTATTACTTGAAAGGGTCTGCGTTGGCTCACCCAAACCTCACCCGAACCTCTCAGCCCCAAGAGTGTCCACACCTTATGTCTCAATCAGCTGTGGGTCTAGATTATGGTCAATCCAGGTTGCATCACAGCCCCTGAACGAATTTTGTAAGAATTTCTCTCTCTTTCACTGCCTTTGTGTCACGGGGTTTTGAAAAGTAATTTATTTTTATAATGGGGTTTAGCTGCTTTTCACGGCTGTGTTTATGCCGCTTTACACCCCCTTGACTCACTTACAGAGAGATATCAATACATAGGTTTGAAGATTCTTACTAGTCAGATATATTCTTGTGCGGTGAATAGGGGGTGTTGAGTCCAGTTCACTGAAAAAGGAATAGGTCTTGTCTCTTACATATTGGGTTTATGGAACGGTATCTGAGCTAATTTGAAACCCTTGTTTTATGCATCACCCCACCTCACCTTTCCCGTTCAGCAGCCATAGTGTGTTTTCTGAACGTGTGACTCTGTTCTGTTTTGTAATTCAGTTCAAGTGTAGCGGTTTTTACATTCCCTCTCTAAGTGATATCTTATGATAAGTGGCCTTTCTCTGTGTGACTTATTTCACTTAGAATCGTCGTACCTAAATCCACTCATCGTGCTGCTACTAGCCTTATGACGTTGATTTCCTGGCTGAGTGATATTCCATTGTACATGAGGACCACAACTTCTTTATCCATTTTTCGCTTTCCTAGGATATTTAAGGTGTAATGAAGTGGGGGTTCTTGTCAACAGAGCAGCCCTAAACTTTGGGGTGCCTGTGTCTTGCTGATTTTTAGTTTTCCCCAATTTATACGCCATGAGTGGAAGTGCCCTATGCTCTCCAAGCTGTGTTTTTTAGATGTTTCAGAACACACCCGTACACTTCTCCAGAGTGGCTGTTGGCAATTTACATCCCACCCATCAGCGTAGCAAGGCTCCCATTTCTCCATGGCCGGTCCTGCATTTCTGGTTTGGACACTTTTTTCCGCATGGCCCTTTTGCCCGCTGGGAAGCGAGACTTCTTTGGAGCGCTGATTGGCCCTTTCCAGGTTGCTTGGTTGGCCAAAAAGGGCGTATGCTTTTTTTCCTGAATATATTCAGGAAAAAACGCATACGCCCTTTTTGGCCAAGGGCATCATTGTCCACGTTTTGCCGCTTTTCATGTGCTTTCAAGGCGATTCGAATCTACCTCCTGAAATCTGTTTCCTGCAATTCTGCCTTTGCTTTCAAAGCCTCTTCGTTGCCTTCCCTTAATATATTTGTGGACGAGAGGTATCATTTAAAACTCTGCAGGTTGTGAATTGCAGTGCCCCTGAGCTCCATTTTTCAACTCGCTTTTTTGGGAGCTGGCCGCAAAAGCGCAGGATTGCTTCAGGCCCTCTTCTGGTTCTGGGGGGCAGGCTGAGCTTGTGCCTTAATTCTTCTTCCTGATGGGAAAATAGAGTGACCTGTGCCTGTCCCAACACCTAGAGCTAGTCTCTCATTGGTTCCCCCTCTTCCGCCTTCATCCTCAGGACAAATTGCAACCTGTACGGAACAGGAGGTTAAAGGTGCTGATTCTCCAAGGAGGGAGATGGCTAGTAAATCGGCTGGAATGGCGAACCCGAGCAAAGATGAGAAATGAGGTGCGTTTTAGAAACCTTTCCCGATCACACGGTGTACCATCTTCTGGGTTTCTCATGCCTGTTTTCGACGTAGGAAGATGCCCTTGAACCTGGAGATTTGGGACCCATGTGATGGGTACCATGCAGTATTACTTGAAAGGGTCTGCGTTGGCTCAACCCAACCTCACCGAACCTCTCAGCCCCAAGAGTGTCCACCCTTATGTCTCAATCAGCTGTGGGTCTAGATATGGTCAATCCAGGTTGCATCACAGCCCTGAACGAATTTTGTAAGAATTTCTCTCTCTTTCACTGCCTTTGTGTCACGAGGTTTTGAAAAGTAATTTATTTTTATAATGGGGTTTAGCTGCTTTTCACGGCTGTGTTTATGCCGCTTTACACCACCCTTGACTCACTTACAGAGAGATATCAATACATAGGTTTGAAGATTCTTACTAGTCAGATATATTCTTGTGCGGTGAATAGGGGGTGTTGAGTCCAGTTCACTGAAAAAGGAATAGGTCTTGTCTCTTACATATTGGGTTTATGGAACGGTATCTGAGCTAATTTGAAACCCTTGTTTTATGCATCACCCCACCTCACCTTTCCCGTTCAGCAGCCATAGTGTGTTTTCTGAACGTGTGACTCTGTTCTGTTTTGTAATTCAGTTCAAGTGTAGCGGTTTTTACATTCCCTCTCTAAGTGATATCTTATGATAAGTGTCTTTCTCTGTGTGACTTATTTCACTTAGAATCGTCGTACCTAAATCCACTCATCGTGCTGCTACTAGCCTTATGACGTGGATTTCCTGGCTGAGTGATATTTCCATTGTACATGAGGACCACAACTTCTTTATCCATTTTTCTCTTTCCTAGGATATTTAAGGTGTAATGAAGTGGGGGTTCTTGTCAACAGAGCAGCCCTAAACTTTGGGGTGCCTGTGTCTTGCTGATTTTTAGTTTTCCCAATTTATACGCCCATGAGTGGAAGTGCCCTATGCTCTCCAAGCTGTGTTTTTTAGATGTTTCAGAACACACCGTACACTTCTCCAGAGTGGCTGTTGGCAATTTACATCCCACCCATCAGCGTAGCAAGGCTCCATTTCTCCATGGCCGGTCCTGCATTTCTGGTTTGGACACTTTTTTCCGCATGGCCCTTTTGCCCGCTGGGAAGCGAGACTTCTTTGGAGCGCTGATTGGCCTTTCCAGGTTGCTTGGTTGGCCAAAAAGGGCGTATGCGTTTTTTCCTGAATATATTCAGGAAAAAAACGCATACGCCCTTTTGGCCAAGGGCATCATTGTCCACGTTTTGCCGCCTTTTCATGTGCTTCATTGCTTCTCGATTCGAATCTACCTCCTGAAATCTGTTTCCTAGCAATTCTGCCTTGCTTTCAAAGCCTCTTCGTTGCCTTCCCTTAATATATTTGTGGACGAGAGGTATCATTTAAAACTCTGCAGGTTTGTGAATTGCAGTGCCCCTGAGCTCCATTTTTCAACTCGCTGTTTGGGAGCTGGCCGCAATAGCGCAGGATTGCTTCAGGCCCCTCTTCTCTGGTTCTGGGGGGCAGGCTGAGCTTGTGCTTAATTCTTCTTCCTGATGGGAAAATAGAGTGACCTGTGCCTGTCCCAACACCTAGAGCTAGTCTCTCATTGGTTCCCCCTCTTTCCCGTTCATCCTCAGGGACAAATTGCAACCTGTACGGAACAGGAGGTTAAAGGTGCTGATTCTCCAAGGAGGGAGATGGCTAGTAAATCGGCTGGAATGGCGAACCGAGCAAAGGAGATGAGAAATGAGGTGCGTTTTAGAAACCTTTCCCGATCACACGGTGTACCATCTTCTGGGTTTCTCATTGCCTGTTTTCGACGTAGGAAGATGCCCTTGAACCTGGAGATTTGGGACCCATGGGATGGGTACCATGCAGTATTACTTGAAAGGGTCTGCGTTGGCTCACCCAACCTCACCGAACCTCTCAGCCCCAAGAGTGTCCACCCTTATGTCTCAATCAGCTGTGGGTCTAGATATGGTCAATCCAGGTTGCATCACAGCCCCTGAACGAATTTTGTAAGAATTTCTCTCTCTTTCACTGCCTTTGTGTCACGGGTTTGAAAAGTAATTTATTTTTATAATGGGGTTTTAGCTGCTTTTCACGGCTGTGTTTATGCCGCTTTCACACCCCCTTGACTCACTTACAGAGAGATATCAATACATAGGTTTGAAGATTCTTACTAGTCAGATATATTTCTTGTGCGGTGAATAGGGGGTGTTGAGTCCAGTTCACTGAAAAAGGAATAGGTCTTGTCTCTCTACATATTGGGTTTATGGAACGGTATCTGAGCTAATTTGAAACCCTTGTTTTATGCATCACCCCACCTCACCTTTCCCGTTCAGCAGCCATAGTGTGTTTTCTGAACGTGTGACTCTGTTCTGTTTTGTAATTCAGTTCAAGTGTAGCGGTTTTTACATTCCCTCTCTAAGTGATATCTTATGATAAGTGTCTTTCTCTGGTGTGACTTATTTCACTTAGAATCGTCGTACCTATATCCACTCATCGTGCTGCTACTAGCCTTATGACGTGGATTTCCTGCTGAGTGATATTCCATTGTACATGAGGACCACAACTTCTTTATCCATTTTTCTCTTTCCTAGGATATTTAAGGTGTAATGAAGTGGGGGTTCTTGTCAACAGAGCAGCCCTAAACTTTGGGGTGCCTGTGTCTTGCTGATTTTTAGTTTTCCCCAATTTATACGCCCATGAGTGGAAGTGCCCTATGCTCTCCAAGCTGTGTTTTTTAGATGTTTCAGAACACACCGTACACTTCTCCAGAGTGGGCTGTTGGCAATTTACAGTCCCACCCATCAGCGTAGCAAGGCTCCCATTTCTCCATGGCCGGTCCTGCATTTCTGGTTTGGACACTTTTTTTCCGCATGGCCCTTTTGCCGCTGGAAGCCGAGACTTCTTTGGAGTGCTGATTGGCCTTTCCAGGTTGCTTGGTTGGCCAAAAAGGCGTATGCGTTTTTTCCTGAATATATTCAGGAAAAAACGCATACGCCCTTTTTGGCCAAGGGCATCATTGTCCACGTTTTGCCGCTTTTCATGTGCTTTCAAGGCGATTCGAATCTACCTCCTGAAATCTGTTCCTGCAATTCTGCCTTGCTTTCAAAGCCTCTTCGTTGCCTTCCCTTAATATATTTGTGGACGAGAGGTATCATTTAAAACTCTGCAGGTTTGTGAATTGCAGTTGCCCCTGAGCTCCATTTTTCAACTCGCTGTTTGGGAGCTGGCCGCAAAGCGCAGGATTGCTTCAGGCCCTCTTCTGGTTTCTGGGGGGCAGGCTGAGCTTGTGCTTAATTCTTCTTCCTGATGGGAAAATAGAGTGACCTGTGCCTGTCCCAACACCTAGAGCTAGTCTCTCATTGGTTCCCCCTCTTCCCGTTCATCCTCAGGACAAATTGCAACCTGTACGGAAACAGGAGGTTAAAGGTGCCTGATTCTCCAAGGAGGGAGATGGCTAGTAAATCGGCTGGAATGGCGAACCCGAGCAAAGGAGATGAGAAATGAGGTGCGTTTTAGAAACCTTTCCCGATCACACGGTGTACCATCTTCTGGGTTTCTCATGCCTGTTTTCGACGTAGGAAGATGCCCTTGAACCTGGAGATTTGAGGACCCATGGGATGGGTACCATGCAGTATTACTTGAAAGGGTCTGCGTTGGCTCACCCAACCTCACCGAACCTCTCAGCCCCAAGAGTGTCCTCCCTTATGTCTCAATCAGCTGTGGGTCTAGATATGGTCAACCAGGTTGCATCACAGCCCCTGAACGAATTTGTTAAGAATTTCTCTCTCTTTCACTGCTTTTGTGTCACGGGTTTTGAAAAGTAATTTATTTTTATAATGGGGTTTAGCTGCTTTTCACGGCTGTGTTTATGCCGCTTTACACCCCCTTGACTCACTTACAGAGAGATATCAATACATAGGTTTGAAGATTCTTACTAGTCAGATATATTCTTGTGCGGTGAATAGGGGGTGGTTGAGTCCAGTTCACTGAAAAAGGAATAGGTCTTGTCTCTTACATATTGGGTTTATGGAACGGTATCTGAGCTAATTTGAAACCTTGTTTTATGCATCACCCCCACCTCACCTTTCCCGTTCAGCAGCCATAGTGTGTTTTCTGAACGTGTGACTCTGTTCTGTTTTGTAATTCAGTTCAAAGTGTAGCGGTTTTTACATTCCCTCTCTAAGTGATATCTTATGATAAGTGTCTTTCTCTGTGTGACTTATTTCACTTAGAATCGTCGTACCTAAATCCACTCATCGTGCTGCTACTAGCCTTATGACGTGGATTTCCTGGCTGAGTGATATTCCATTGTACATGAGGACCACAACTTCTTTATCCATTTTTCTCTTTCCTAGGATATTTAAGGTGTAATGAAGTGGGGGTTCTTGTCAACAGAGCAGCCCTAAACTTTGGGGTGCCTGTGTCTTGCTGATTTTTAGTTTTCCCAATTTATACGCCCATGAGTGGAAGTGCCCTAATGCTCTCCAAGCTGTGTTTTTTAGATGTTTCAGAACACACCGTACACTTCTCCAGAGTGGCTGTTGGCAATTTACATCCCACCCATCAGCGTAGCAAGGCTCCCATTTCTCCATGGCCGGTCCTGCATTTCTGGTTTGGACACTTTTTTCCGCATGGGCCCCCTTTTGCCCGCTGGGAAGCGAGACTTCTTTGGAGTGCTGATTGGCCTTTCCAGGTTGCTTGGTGGCCAAAAAGGGCGTATGCGTTTTTTCCTGAATATATTCAGGAAAAAACGCATACGCCCTTTTTGGCCGGGCATCATTGTCCACGTTTTGCCGCTTTTCATGTGCTTTCAAGGCGATTCGAATCTACCTCCTGAAATCTGTTTCCTGCAATTCTGCCTTGCTTTCAAAGCCTCTTCGTTGCCTTCCCTTAATATATTTGTGGACGAGAGGTATCATTTAAAACTCTGCAGGTTTGTGAATTGCAGTGCCCCTGAGCTCCATTTTTCAACTCGCTGTTTGGGAGCTGGCCGCAAAAGCGCAGGATTGCTTCAGGCCCTCTTCTGGTTCTGGGGGGCAGGCTGAGCTTGTGCTTAATTCTTCTTCCTGATGGGAAAATAGAGTGACCTGTGCCTGTCCCAACACCTAGAGCTAGTCTCTCATTGGTTCCCCCTCTTCCCGTTCATCCTCAGGACAAATTGCAACCTGTACGGAACAGGAGGTTAAAGGTGCTGATTCTCCAAGGAGGGAGATGGCTAGTAAATCGGCTGGAATGGCGAACCCGAGCAAAGGAGATGAGAAATGAGGTGCGTTTTAGAAACCTTTCCCGATCACACGGTGTACCATCTTCTGGGTTTCTCATGCCTGTTTTCGACGTAGGAAGATGCCCTTGAACCTGGAGATTTGGGACCCATGGGATGGGTACCATGCAGTATTACTTGAAAGGGTCTGCGTTGGCTCACCCAACCTCACCGAACCTCTCAGCCCCAAGAGTGTCCACCCTTATGTCTCAATCAGCTGTGGGTCTAGATATGGTCAATCCAGGTTGCATCACAGCCCCTGAACGAATTTTGTAAGAATTTCTCTCTCTTTCACTGCCTTTGTGTCACGGGTTTTGAAAAGTAATTTATTTTTATAATGGGGTTTAGCTGCTTTTCACGGCTGTGTTTATGCCGCTTTACACCCCCTTGACTCACTTACAGAGAGATATCAATACATAGGTTTGAAGATTCTTACTAGTCAGATATATTCTTGTGCGGTGAATAGGGGGTGTTGAGTCCAGTTCACTGAAAAAGGAATAGGTCTTGTCTCTTACATATTGGGTTTATGGAACGGTATCTGAGCTAATTTGAAACCCTTGTTTTATGCATCACCCCACCTCACCTTTCCCGTTCAGCAGCCATAGTGTGTTTTCTGAACGTGTGACTCTGTTCTGTTTTGTAATTCAGTTCAAGTGTAGCGGTTTTTACATTCCCTCTCTAAGTGATATCTTATGATAAGTGTCTTTCTCTGTGTGACTTATTTCACTTAGAATCGTCGTACCTAAATCCACTCATCGTGCTGCTACTAGCCTTATGACGTGGATTTCCTGGCTGAGTGATATTCCATTGTACATGAGGACCACAACTTCTTTATCCATTTTTCTCTTTCCTAGGATATTTAAGGTGTAATGAAGTGGGGGTTCTTGTCAACAGAGCAGCCCTAAACTTTGGGGTGCCTGTGTCTTGCTGATTTTTAGTTTTCCCAATTTATACGCCCATGAGTGGAAGTGCCCTATGCTCTCCAAGCTGTGTTTTTTAGATGTTTCAGAACACACCGTACACTTCTCCAGAGTGGCTGTTGGCAATTTACATCCCACCCATCAGCGTAGCAAGGCTCCCATTTCTCCATGGCCGGTCCTGCATTTCTGGTTTGGACACTTTTTTCCGCATGGCCCTTTTGCCCGCTGGGAAGCGAGACTTCTTTGGAGCGCTGATTGGCCTTTCCAGGTTGCTTGGTTGGCCAAAAAGGGCGTATGCGTTTTTTCCTGAATATATTCAGGAAAAAACGCATACGCCCTTTTTGGCCAAGGGCATCATTGTCCACGTTTTGCCGCTTTTCATGTGCTTTCAAGGCGATTCGAATCTACCTCCTGAAATCTGTTTCCTGCAATTCTGCCTTGCTTTCAAAGCCTCTTCGTTGCCTTCCCTTAATATATTTGTGGACGAGAGGTATCATTTAAAACTCTGCAGGTTTGTGAATTGCAGTGCCCCTGAGCTCCATTTTTCAACTCGCTGTTTGGGAGCTGGCCGCAAAAGCGCAGGATTGCTTCAGGCCCTCTTCTGGTTCTGGGGGGCAGGCTGAGCTTGTGCTTAATTCTTTTTCCTGATGGGAAAATAGAGTGACCTGTGCCTGTCCCAACACCTAGAGCTAGTCTCTCATTGGTTCCCCCTCTTCCCGTTCATCCTCAGGACAAATTGCAACCTGTACGGAACAGGAGGTTAAAGGTGCTGATTCTCCAAGGAGGGAGATGGCTAGTAAATCGGCTGGAATGGCGAACCCGAGCAAAGGAGATGAGAAATGAGGTGCGTTTTAGAAACCTTTCCCGATCACACGGTGTACCATCTTCTGGGTTTCTCATGCCTGTTTTCGACGTAGGAAGATGCCCTTGAACCTGGAGATTTGGGACCCATGGGATGGGTACCATGCAGTATTACTTGAAAGGGTCTGCGTTGGCTCACCCAACCTCACCGAACCTCTCAGCCCCAAGAGTGTCCACCCTTATGTCTCAATCAGCTGTGGGTCTAGATATGGTCAATCCAGGTTGCATCACAGCCCCTGAACGAATTTTGTAAGAATTTCTCTCTCTTTCACTGCCTTTGTGTCACGGGTTTTGAAAAGTAATTTATTTTTATAATGGGGTTTAGCTGCTTTTCACGGCTGTGTTTATGCCGCTTTACACCCCCTTGACTCACTTACAGAGAGATATCAATACATAGGTTTGAAGATTCTTACTAGTCAGATATATTCTTGTGCGGTGAATAGGGGGTGTTGAGTCCAGTTCACTGAAAAAGGAATAGGTCTTGTCTCTTACATATTGGGTTTATGGAACGGTATCTGAGCTAATTTGAAACCCTTGTTTTATGCATCACCCCACCTCACCTTTCCCGTTCAGCAGCCATAGTGTGTTTTCTGAACGTGTGACTCTGTTCTGTTTTGTAATTCAGTTCAAGTGTAGCGGTTTTTACATTCCCTCTCTAAGTGATATCTTATGATAAGTGTCTTTCTCTGTGTGACTTATTTCACTTAGAATCGTCGTACCTAAATCCACTCATCGTGCTGCTACTAGCCTTATGACGTGGATTTCCTGGCTGAGTGATATTCCATTGTACATGAGGACCACAACTTCTTTATCCATTTTTCTCTTTCCTAGGATATTTAAGGTGTAATGAAGTGGGGGTTCTTGTCAACAGAGCAGCCCTAAACTTTGGGGTGCCTGTGTCTTGCTGATTTTTAGTTTTCCCAATTTATACGCCCATGAGTGGAAGTGCCCTATGCTCTCCAAGCTGTGTTTTTTAGATGTTTCAGAACACACCGTACACTTCTCCAGAGTGGCTGTTGGCAATTTACATCCCACCCATCAGCGTAGCAAGGCTCCCATTTCTCCATGGCCGGTCCTGCATTTCTGGTTTGGACACTTTTTTCCGCATGGCCCTTTTGCCCGCTGGGAAGCGAGACTTCTTTGGAGCGCTGATTGGCCTTTCCAGGTTGCTTGGTTGGCCAAAAAGGGCGTATGCGTTTTTTCCTGAATATATTCAGGAAAAAACGCATACGCCCTTTTTGGCCAAGGGCATCATTGTCCACGTTTTGCCGCTTTTCATGTGCTTTCAAGGCGATTCGAATCTACCTCCTGAAATCTGTTTCCTGCAATTCTGCCTTGCTTTCAAAGCCTCTTCGTTGCCTTCCCTTAATATATTTGTGGACGAGAGGTATCATTTAAAACTCTGCAGGTTTGTGAATTGCAGTGCCCCTGAGCTCCATTTTTCAACTCGCTGTTTGGGAGCTGGCCGCAAAAGCGCAGGATTGCTTCAGGCCCTCTTCTGGTTCTGGGGGGCAGGCTGAGCTTGTGCTTAATTCTTCTTCCTGATGGGAAAATAGAGTGACCTGTGCCTGTCCCAACACCTAGAGCTAGTCTCTCATTGGTTCCCCCTCTTCCCGTTCATCCTCAGGACAAATTGCAACCTGTACGGAACAGGAGGTTAAAGGTGCTGATTCTCCAAGGAGGGAGATGGCTAGTAAATCGGCTGGAATGGCGAACCCGAGCAAAGGAGATGAGAAATGAGGTGCGTTTTAGAAACCTTTCCCGATCACACGGTGTACCATCTTCTGGGTTTCTCATGCCTGTTTTCGACGTAGGAAGATGCCCTTGAACCTGGAGATTTGGGACCCATGGGATGGGTACCATGCAGTATTACTTGAAAGGGTCTGCGTTGGCTCACCCAACCTCACCGAACCTCTCAGCCCCAAGAGTGTCCACCCTTATGTCTCAATCAGCTGTGGGTCTAGATATGGTCAATCCAGGTTGCATCACAGCCCCTGAACGAATTTTGTAAGAATTTCTCTCTCTTTCACTGCCTTTGTGTCACGGGTTTTGAAAAGTAATTTATTTTTATAATGGGGTTTAGCTGCTTTTCACGGCTGTGTTTATGCCGCTTTACACCCCCTTGACTCACTTACAGAGAGATATCAATACATAGGTTTGAAGATTCTTACTAGTCAGATATATTCTTGTGCGGTGAATAGGGGGTGTTGAGTCCAGTTCACTGAAAAAGGAATAGGTCTTGTCTCTTACATATTGGGTTTATGGAACGGTATCTGAGCTAATTTGAAACCCTTGTTTTATGCATCACCCCACCTCACCTTTCCCGTTCAGCAGCCATAGTGTGTTTTCTGAACGTGTGACTCTGTTCTGTTTTGTAATTCAGTTCAAGTGTAGCGGTTTTTACATTCCCTCTCTAAGTGATATCTTATGATAAGTGTCTTTCTCTGTGTGACTTATTTCACTTAGAATCGTCGTACCTAAATCCACTCATCGTGCTGCTACTAGCCTTATGACGTTGATTTCATGGCTGAGTGATATTCCATTGTACATGAGGACCACAACTTCTTTATCCATTTTTCTCTTTCCTAGGATATTTAAGGTGTAATGAAGTGGGGGTTCTTGTCAACAGAGCAGCCCTAAACTTTGGGGTGCCTGTGTCTTGCTGATTTTTAGTTTTCCCAATTTATACGCCCATGAGTGGAAGTGCCCTATGCTCTCCAAGCTGTGTTTTTTAGATGTTTCAGAACACACCGTACACTTCTCCAGAGTGGCTGTTGGCAATTTACATCCCACCCATCAGCGTAGCAAGGCTCCCATTTCTCCATGGCCGGTCCTGCATTTCTGGTTTGGACACTTTTTTCCGCATGGCCCTTTTGCCCGCTGGGAAGCGAGACTTCTTTGGAGCGCTGATTGGCCTTTCCAGGTTGCTTGGTTGGCCAAAAAGGGCGTATGCGTTTTTTCCTGAATATATTCAGGAAAAAACGCATACGCCCTTTTTGGCCAAGGGCATCATTGTCCACGTTTTGCCGCTTTTCATGTGCTTTCAAGGCGATTCGAATCTACCTCCTGAAATCTGTTTCCTGCAATTCTGCCTTGCTTTCAAAGCCTCTTCGTTGCCTTCCCTTAATATATTTGTGGACGAGAGGTATCATTTAAAACTCTGCAGGTTTGTGAATTGCAGTGCCCCTGAGCTCCATTTTTCAACTCGCTTTTTTGGGAGCTGGCCGCAAAAGCGCAGGATTGCTTCAGGCCCTCTTCTGGTTCTGGGGGGCAGGCTGAGCTTGTGCTTAATTCTTCTTCCTGATGGGAAAATAGAGTGACCTGTGCCTGTCCCAACACCTAGAGCTAGTCTCTCATTGGTTCCCCCTCTTCCCGTTCATCCTCAGGACAAATTGCAACCTGTACGGAACAGGAGGTTAAAGGTGCTGATTCTCCAAGGAGGGAGATGGCTAGTAAATCGGCTGGAATGGCGAACCCGAGCAAAGGAGATGAGAAATGAGGTGCGTTTTAGAAACCTTTCCCGATCACACGGTGTACCATCTTCTGGGTTTCTCATGCCTGTTTTCGACGTAGGAAGATGCCCTTGAACCTGGAGATTTGGGACCCATGGGATGGGTACCATGCAGTATTACTTGAAAGGGTCTGCGTTGGATCACCCAACCTCACCGAACCTCTCAGCCCCAAGAGTGTCCACCCTTATGTCTCAATCAGCTGTGGATCTAGATATGGTCAATCCAGGTTGCATCACAGCCCCTGAACGAATATTGTAAGAATTTCTCTCTCTTTCACTGCCTTTGTGTCACGGGTTTTGAAAAGTAATTTATTTTTATAATGGGGTTTAGCTGCTTTTCACGGCTGTGTTTATGCCGCTTTACACCCCCTTGACTCACTTACAGAGAGATATCAATACATAGGTTTGAAGATTCTTACTAGTCAGATATATTCTTGTGCGGTGAATAGGGTGTGTTGAGTCCAGTTCACTGAAAAAGGAATAGGTCTTGTCTCTTACATATTGGGTTTATGGAACGGTATCTGAGCTAATTTGAAACCCTTGTTTTATGCATCACCCCACCTCACCTTTCCCGTTCAGCAGCCATAGTGTGTTTTCTGAACGTGTGACTCTGTTCTGTTTTGTAATTCAGTTCAAGTGTAGCGGTTTTTACATTCCCTCTCTAAGTGATATCTTATGATAAGTGTCTTTTTCTGTGTGACTTATTTCACTTAGAATCGTCGTACCTAAATCCACTCATCGTGCTGCTACTAGCCTTATGACGTGGATTTCATGGCTGAGTGATATTCCATTGTACATGAGGACCACCACTTCTTTATCCATTTTTCTCTTTCCTAGGATATTTAAGGTGTAATAAAGTGGGGGTTCTTGTCAACAGAGCAGCCCTAAACTTTGGGGTGCCTGTGTCTTGCTGATTTTTAGTTTTCCCAATTTATACGCCCATGAGTGGAAGTGCCCTATGCTCTCCAAGCTGTGTTTTTTAGATGTTTCAGAGCACACCGTACACTTCTCCGGAGTGGCTGTTGGCAATTTACATCCCACCCATCAGCGTAGCAAGGCTCCCATTTCTCCATGGCCGGTCCTGCATTTCTGGTTTGGACACTTTTTTCCGCATGGCCCTTTTGCCCGCTGGGAAGCGAGACTTCTTTGGAGCGCTGATTGGCCTTTCCAGGTTGCTTGGTTGGCAAAAAAGTGCGTATGCGTTTTTTCCTGAATATATTCAGGAAAAAACGCATACGCCCTTTTTGGCCAAGGGCATCATTGTCCACGTTTTGCCGCTTTTCATGTGCTTTCAAGGCGATTCGAATCTACCTCCTGAAATCTGTTTCCTGCAATTCTGCCTTGCGTTCAAAGCCTCTTCGTTGCCTTCCCTTAATATATTTGTGGACGAGAGGTATCATTTAAAACTCTGCAGGTTTGTGAATTGCAGTGCCCCTGAGCTCCATTTTTCAACTCGCTTTTTTGGGAGCTGGCCGCAAAAGCGCAGGATTGCTTCAGGCCCTCTTCTGGTTCTGGGGGGCAGGCTGAGCTTGTGCTTAATTCTTCTTCCTGATGGGAAAATAGAGTGACCTGTGCCTGTCCCAACACCTAGAGCTAGTCTCTCATTGGTTCCCCCTCTTCCCCTTCATCCTCAGGACAAATTGCAACCTGTACGGAACAGGAGGTTAAAGGTGCTGATTCTCCAAGGAGGGAGATGGCTAGTAAATCGGCTGGAATGGCGAACCCGAGCAAAGGAGATGAGAAATGAGGTGCGTTTTAGAAACCTTTCCCGATCACACGGTGTACCATCTTCTGGGTTTCTCATGCCTGTTTTCGACGTAGGAAGATGCCCTTGAACCTGGAGATTTGGGACCCATGGGATGGGTACCATGCAGTATTACTTGAAAGGGTCTGCGTTGGCTCACCCAACCTCACCGAACCTCTCAGCCCCAAGAGTGTCCACCCTTATGTCTCAATCAGCTGTGGGTCTAGATATGGTCAATCCAGGTTGCATCACAGCCCCTGAACGAATTTTGTAAGAATTTCTCTCTCTTTCACTGCCTTTGTGTCACGGGTTTTGAAAAGTAATTTATTTTTATAATGGGGTTTAGCTGCTTTTCACGGCTGTGTTTATGCCGCTTTACACCCCCTTGACTCACTTACAGAGAGATATCAATACATAGGTTTGAAGATTCTTACTAGTCAGATATATTCTTGTGCGGTGAATAGGGGGTGTTGAGTCCAGTTCACTGAAAAAGGAATAGGTCTTGTCTCTTACATATTGGGTTTATGGAACGGTATCTGAGCTAATTTGAAACCCTTGTTTTATGCATCACCCCACCTCACCTTTCCCGTTCAGCAGCCATAGTGTGTTTTCTGAACGTGTGACTCTGTTCTGTTTTGCAATTCAGTTCAAGTGTAGCGGTTTTTACATTCCCTCTCTAAGTGATATCTTATGATAAGTGTCTTTTTCTGTGTGACTTATTTCACTTAGAATCGTCGTACCTAAATCCACTCATCGTGCTGCTACTAGCCTTATGACGTGGATTTCATGGCTGAGTGATATTCCATTGTACATGAGGACCACCACTTCTTTATCCATTTTTCTCTTTCCTAGGATATTTAAGGTGTAATAAAGTGGGGGTTCTTGTCAACAGAGCAGCCCTAAACTTTGGGGTGCCTGTGTCTTGCTGATTTTTAGTTTTCCCAATTTATACGCCCATGAGTGGAAGTGCCCTATGCTCTCCAAGCTGTGTTTTTTAGATGTTTCAGAACACACCGTACACTTCTCCGGAGTGGCTGTTGGCAATTTACATCCCACCCATCAGCGTAGCAAGGCTCCCATTTCTCCATGGCCGGTCCTGCATTTCTGGTTTGGACACTTTTTTCCGCATGGCCCTTTTGCCCGCTGGGAAGCGAGACTTCTTTGGAGCGCTGATTGGCCTTTCCAGGTTGCTTGGTTGGCCAAAAAGGGCGTATGCGTTTTTTCCTGAATATATTCAGGAAAAAACGCATACGCCCTTTTTGGCCAAGGGCATCATTGTCCACGTTTTGCCGCTTTTCATGTGCTTTCAAGGCGATTCGAATCTACCTCCTGAAATCTGTTTCCTGCAATTCTGCCTTGCTTTCAAAGCCTCTTCGTTGCCTTCCCTTAATATATTTGTGGACGAGAGGTATCATTTAAAACTCTGCAGGTTTGTGAATTGCAGTGCCCCTGAGCTCCATTTTTCAACTCGCTTTTTTGGGAGCTGGCCGCAAAAGCGCAGGATTGCTTCAGGCCCTCTTCTGGTTCTGGGGGGCAGGCTGAGCTTGTGCTTAATTCTTCTTCCTGATGGGAAAATAGAGTGACCTGTGCCTGTCCCAACACCTAGAGCTAGTCTCTCATTGGTTCCCCCTCTTCCCGTTCATCCTCAGGACAAATTGCAACCTGTACGGAACAGGAGGTTAAAGGTGCTGATTCTCCAAGGAGGGAGATGGCTAGTAAATCGGCTGGAATGGCGAACCCGAGCAAAGGAGATGAGAAATGAGGTGCGTTTTAGAAACCTTTCCCGATCACACGGTGTACCATCTTCTGGGTTTCTCATGCCTGTTTTCGACGTAGGAAGATGCCCTTGAACCTGGAGATTTGGGACCCATGGGATGGGTACCATGCAGTATTACTTGAAAGGGTCTGCGTTGGCTCACCCAACCTCACCGAACCTCTCAGCCCCAAGAGTGTCCACCCTTATGTCTCAATCAGCTGTGGGTCTAGATATGGTCAATCCAGGTTGCATCACAGCCCCTGAACGAATTTTGTAAGAATTTCTCTCTCTTTCACTGCCTTTGTGTCACGGGTTTTGAAAAGTAATTTATTTTTATAATGGGGTTTAGCTGCTTTTCACGGCTGTGTTTATGCCGCTTTACACCCCCTTGACGCACTTACAGAGAGATATCAATACATAGGTTTGAAGATTCTTACTAGTCAGATATATTCTTGTGCGGTGAATAGGGGGTGTTGAGTCCAGTTCACTGAAAAAGGAATAGGTCTTGTCTCTTACATATTGGGTTTATGGAACGGTATCTGAGCTAATTTGAAACCCTTGTTTTATGCATCACCCCACCTCACCTTTCCCGTTCAGCAGCCATAGTGTGTTTTCTGAACGTGTGACTCTGTTCTGTTTTGTAATTCAGTTCAAGTGTAGCGGTTTTTACATTCCCTCTCTAAGTGATATCTTATGATAAGTGTCTTTTTCTGTGTGACTTATTTCACTTAGAATCGTCGTACCTAAATCCACTCATCGTGCTGCTACTAGCCTTATGACGTGGATTTCATGGCTGAGTGATATTCCATTGTACATGAGGACCACCACTTCTTTATCCATTTTTCTCTTTCCTAGGATATTTAAGGTGTAATGAAGTGGGGGTTCTTGTCAACAGAGCAGCCCTAAACTTTGGGGTGCCTGTGTCTTGCTGATTTTTAGTTTTCCCAATTTATACGCCCATGAGTGGAAGTGCCCTATGCTCTCCAAGCTGTGTTTTTTAGATGTTTCAGAACACACCGTACACTTCTCCAGAGTGGCTGTTGGCAATTTACATCCCACCCATCAGCGTAGCAAGGCTCCCATTTCTCCATGGCCGGTCCTGCATTTCTGGTTTGGACACTTTTTTCCGCATGGCCCTTTTGCCCGCTGGGAAGCGAGACTTCTTTGGAGCGCTGATTGGCCTTTCCAGGTTGCTTGGTTGGCCAAAAAGGGCGTATGCGTTTTTTCCTGAATATATTCAGGAAAAAACGCATACGCCCTTTTTGGCCAAGGGCATCATTGTCCACGTTTTGCCGCTTTTCATGTGCTTTCAAGGCGATTCGAATCTACCTCCTGAAATCTGTTTCCTGCAATTCTGCCTTGCTTTCAAAGCCTCTTCGTTGCCTTCCCTTAATATATTTGTGGACGAGAGGTATCATTTAAAACTCTGCAGGTTTGTGAATTGCAGTGCCCCTGAGCTCCATTTTTCAACTCGCTTTTTTGGGAGCTGGCCGCAAAAGCGCAGGATTGCTTCAGGCCCTCTTCTGGTTCTGGGGGGCAGGCTGAGCTTGTGCTTAATTCTTCTTCCTGATGGGAAAATAGAGTGACCTGTGCCTGTCCCAACACCTAGAGCTAGTCTCTCATTGGTTCCCCCTCTTCCCGTTCATCCTCAGGACAAATTGCAACCTCTACGGAACAGTAGGTTAAAGGTGCTGATTCTCCAAGGAGGGAGATGGCTAGTAAATCGGTTGCAATGGCGAACCCGAGCAAAGGAGATGAGAAATGAGGTGCGTTTTAGAAACCTTTCCCGATCACACGGTGTACCATCTTCTGGGTTTCTCATGCCTGTTTTCGACGTAGGAAGATGCCCTTGAACCTGGAGATTTGGGACCCATGGGATGGGTACCATGCAGTATTACTTGAAAGGGTCTACGTTGGCTCACCCAACCTCACAGAACCTCTCAGCCCCAAGAGTGTCCACCCTTATGTCTCAATCAGCTGTGGGTCTAGATATGGTCAATCCAGGTTGCATCACAGCCCCTGAACGAATTTTGTAAGAATTTCTCTCTCTTTCACTGCCTTTGTGTCACGGGTTTTGAAAAGTAATTTATTTTTATAATGGGGTTTAGCTGCTTTTCACGGCTGTGTTTATGCCGCTTTACACCCCCTTGACTCACTTACAGAGAGATATCAATACATAGGTTTGAAGATTCTTACTAGTCAGATATATTCTTGTGCGGTGAATAGGGGGTGTTGAGTCCAGTTCACTGAAAAAGGAATAGGTCTTGTCTCTTACATATTGGGTTTATGGAACGGTATCTGAGCTAATTTGAAACCCTTGTTTTATGCATCACCCCACCTCACCTTTCCCGTTCAGCAGCCATAGTGTGTTTTCTGAACGTGTGACTCTGTTCTGTTTTGTAATTCAGTTCAAGTGTAGCGGTTTTTACATTCCCTCTCTAAGTGATATCTTATGATAAGTGTCTTTCTCTGTGTGACTTATTTCACTTAGAATCGTCGTACCTAAATCCACTCATCGTGCTGCTACTAGCCTTATGACGTGGATTTCCTGGCTGAGTGATATTCCATTGTACATGAGGACCACAACTTCTTTATCCATTTTTCTCTTTCCTAGGATATTTAAGGTGTAATGAAGTGGGGGTTCTTGTCAACAGAGCAGCCCTAAACTTTGGGGTGCCTGTGTCTTGCTGATTTTTAGTTTTCCCAATTTATACGCCCATGAGTGGAAGTGCCCTATGCTCTCCAAGCTGTGTTTTTTAGATGTTTCAGAACACACCGTACACTTCTCCAGAGTGGCTGTTGGCAATTTACATCCCACCCATCAGCGTAGCAAGGCTCCCATTTCTCCATGGCCGGTCCTGCATTTCTGGTTTGGACACTTTTTTCCGCATGGCCCTTTTGCCCGCTGGGAAGCGAGACTTCTTTGGAGCGCTGATTGGCCTTTCCAGGTTGCTTGGTTGGCCAAAAAGGGCGTATGCGTTTTTTCCTGAATATATTCAGGAAAAAACGCATACGCCCTTTTTGGCCAAGGGCATCATTGTCCACGTTTTGCCGCTTTTCATGTGCTTTCAAGGCGATTCGAATCTACCTCCTGAAATCTGTTTCCTGCAATTCTGCCTTGCTTTCAAAGCCTCTTCGTTGCCTTCCCTTAATATATTTGTGGACGAGAGGTATCATTTAAAACTCTGCAGGTTTGTGAATTGCAGTGCCCCTGAGCTCCATTTTTCAACTCGCTTTTTTGGGAGCTGGCCGCCAAAGCGCAGGATTGCTTCAGGCCCTCTTCTGGTTCTGGGAGGCAGGCTGAGCTTGTGCTTAATTCTTCTTCCTGATGGGAAAATACAGTGACCTGTGCCTGTCCCAACACCTAGAGCTAGTCTCTCATTGGTTCCCCCTCTTCCCGTTCATCCTCAGGACAAATTGCAACCTGTACGGAACAGGAGGTTAAAGGTGCTGATTCTCCAAGGAGGGAGATGGCTAGTAAATCGGCTGGAATGGCGAACCCGAGCAAAGGAGATGAGAAATGAGGCGCGTTTTAGAAACCTTTCCCGATCACACGGTGTACCATCTTCTGGGTTTCTCATGCCTGTTTTCGACGTAGGAAGATGCCCTTGAACCTGGAGATTTGGGACCCATGGGATGGGTACCATGCAGTATTACTTGAAAGGGTCTGTGTTGGCTCACCCAACCTCACCGAACCTCTCAGCCCCAAGAGTGTCCACCCTTATGTCTCAATCAGCTGTGGGTCTAGATATGGTCAATCCAGGTTGCATCACAGCCCCTGAACGAATTTTGTAAGAATTTCTCTCTCTTTCACTGCCTTTGTGTCACGGGTTTTGAAAAGTAATTTATTTTTATAATGGGGTTTAGCTGCTTTTCACGGCTGTGTTTATGCCGCTTTACACCCCCTTGACTCACTTACAGAGAGATATCAATACATAGGTTTGAAGATTCTTACTAGTCAGATATATTCTTGTGCGGTGAATAGGGGGTGTTGAGTCCAGTTCACTGAAAAAGGAATAGGTCTTGTCTCTTACATATTGGGTTTATGGAACGGTATCTGAGCTAATTTGAAACCCTTGTTTTATGCATCACCCCACCTCACCTTTCCCGTTCAGCAGCCATAGTGTGTTTTCTGAACGTGTGACTCTGTTCTGTTTTGTAATTCAGTTCAAGTGTAGCGGTTTTTACATTCCCTCTCTAAGTGATATCTTATGATAAGTGTCTTTCTCTGTGTGACTTATTTCACTTAGAATCGTCGTACCTAAATCCACTCATCGTGCTGCTACTAGCCTTATGACGTGGATTTCCTGGCTGAGTGATATTCCATTGTACATGAGGACCACAACTTCTTTATCCATTTTTCTCTTTCCTAGGATATTTAAGGTGTAATGAAGTGGGGGTTCTTGTCAACAGAGCAGCCCTAAACTTTGGGGTGCCTGTGTCTTGCTGATTTTTAGTTTTCCCAATTAATACGCCCATGAGTGGAAGTGCCCTATGCTCTCCAAGCTGTGTTTTTTAGATGTTTCAGAACACACCGTACACTTCTCCACAGTGGCTGTTGGCAATTTACATCCCACCCATCAGCGTAGCAAGGCTCCCATTTCTCCATGGCCGGTCCTGCATTTCTGGTTTGGACACTTTTTTCCGCATGGCCCTTTTGCCCGCTGGGAAGCGAGACTTCTTTGGAGCGCTGATTGGCCTTTCCAGGTTGCTTGGTTGGCCAAAAAGGGCGTATGCGTTTTTTCCTGAATATATTCAGGAAAAAACGCATACGCCCTTTTTGGCCAAGGGCATCATTGTCCACGTTTTGCCGCTTTTCATGTGCTTTCAAGGCGATTCGAATCTACCTCCTGAAATCTGTTTCCTGCAATTCTGCCTTGCTTTCAAAGCCTCTTCGTTGCCTTCCCTTAATATATTTGTGGACGAGAGGTATCATTTAAAACTCTGCAGGTTTGTGAATTGCAGTGCCCCTGAGCTCCATTTTTCAACTCGCTTTTTTGGGAGCTGGCCGCAAAAGCGCAGGATTGCTTCAGGCCCTCTTCTGGTTCTGGGGGGCAGGCTGAGCTTGTGCTTAATTCTTCTTCCTGATGGGAAAATAGAGTGACCTGTGCCTGTCCCAACACCTAGAGCTAGTCTCTCATTGGTTCCCCCTCTTCCCGTTCATCCTCAGGACAAATTGCAACCTGTACGGAACAGGAGGTTAAAGGTGCTGATTCTCCAAGGAGGGAGATGGCTAGTAAATCGGCTGGAATGGCGAACCCGAGCAAAGGAGATGAGAAATGAGGTGCGTTTTAGAAACCTTTCCCGATCACACGGTGTACCATCTTCTGGGTTTCTCATGCCTGTTTTCGACGTAGGAAGATGCCCTTGAACCTGGAGATTTGGGACCCATGGGATGGGTACCATGCAGTATTACTTGAAAGGGTCTGCGTTGGCTCACCCAACCTCACCGAACCTCTCAGCCCCAAGAGTGTCCACCCTTATGTCTCAATCAGCTGTGGGTCTAGATATGGTCAATCCAGGTTGCATCACAGCCCCTGAACGAATTTTGTAAGAATTTCTCTCTCTTTCACTGCCTTTGTGTCACGGGTTTTGAAAAGTAATTTATTTTTATAATGGGGTTTAGCTGCTTTTCACGGCTGTGTTTATGCCGCTTTACACCCCCTTGACTCACTTACAGAGAGATATCAATACATAGGTTTGAAGATTCTTACTAGTCAGATATATTCTTGTGCGGTGAATAGGGGGTGTTGAGTCCAGTTCACTGAAAAAGGAATAGGTCTTGTCTCTTACATATTGGGTTTATGGAACGGTATCTGAGCTAATTTGAAACCCTTGTTTTATGCATCACCCCACCTCACCTTTCCCGTTCAGCAGCCATAGTGTGTTTTCTGAACGTGTGACTCTGTTCTGTTTTGTAATTCAGTTCAAGTGTAGCGGTTTTTACATTCCCTCTCTAAGTGATATCTTATGATAAGTGTCTTTCTCTGTGTGACTTATTTCACTTAGAATCGTCGTACCTAAATCCACTCATTGTGCTGCTACTAGCCTTATGACGTTGATTTCATGGCTGAGTGATATTCCATTGTACATGAGGACCACAACTTCTTTATCCATTTTTCGCTTTCCTAGGATATTTAAGGTGTAATGAAGTGGGGGTTCTTGTCAACAGAGCAGCCCTAAACTTTGGGGTGCCTGTGTCTTGCTGATTTTTAGTTTTCCCAATTTATACGCCCATGAGTGGAAGTGCCCTATGCTCTCCAAGCTGTGTTTTTTAGATGTTTCAGAACACACCGTACACTTCTCCAGAGTGGCTGTTGGCAATTTACATCCCACCCATCAGCGTAGCAAGGCTCCCATTTCTCCATGGCCGGTCCTGCATTTCTGGTTTGGACACTTTTTTCCGCATGGCCCTTTTGCCCGCTGGGAAGCGAGACTTCTTTGGAGCGCTGATTGGCCTTTCCAGGTTGCTTGGTTGGCCAAAAAGGGCGTATGCGTTTTTTCCTGAATATATTCAGGAAAAAACGCATACGCCCTTTTTGGCCAAGGGCATCATTGTCCACGTTTTGCCGCTTTTCATGTGCTTTCAAGGCGATTCGAATCTACCTCCTGAAATCTGTTTCCTGCAATTCTGCCTTGCTTTCAAAGCCTCTTCGTTGCCTTCCCTTAATATATTTGTGGACGAGAGGTATCATTTAAAACTCTGCAGGTTTGTGAATTGCAGTGCCCCTGAGCTCCATTTTTCAACTCGCTTTTTTGGGAGCTGGCCGCAAAAGCGCAGGATTGCTTCAGGCCCTCTTCTGGTTCTGGGGGGCAGGCTGAGCTTGTGCTTAATTCTTCTTCCTGATGGGAAAATAGAGTGACCTGTGCCTGTCCCAACACCTAGAGCTAGTCTCTCATTGGTTCCCCCTCTTCCCGTTCATCCTCAGGACAAATTGCAACCTGTACGGAACAGGAGGTTAAAGGTGCTGATTCTCCAAGGAGGGAGATGGCTAGTAAATCGGCTGGAATGGCGAACCCGAGCAAAGGAGATGAGAAATGAGGTGCGTTTTAGAAACCTTTCCCGATCACACGGTGTACCATCTTCTGGGTTTCTCATGCCTGTTTTCGACGTAGGAAGATGCCCTTGAACCTGGAGATTTGGGACCCATGGGATGGGTACCATGCAGTATTACTTGAAAGGGTCTGCGTTGGCTCACCCAACCTCACCGAACCTCTCAGCCCCAAGAGTGTCCACCCTTATGTCTCAATCAGCTGTGGGTCTAGATATGGTCAATCCAGGTTGCATCACAGCCCCTGAACGAATTTTGTAAGAATTTCTCTCTCTTTCACTGCCTTTGTGTCACGGGTTTTGAAAAGTAATTTATTTTTATAATGGGGTTTAGCTGCTTTTCACGGCTGTGTTTATGCCGCTTTACACCCCCTTGACTCACTTACAGAGAGATATCAATACATAGGTTTGAAGACTCTTACTAGTCAGATATATTCTTGTGCGGTGAATAGGGGGTGTTGAGTCCAGTTCACTGAAAAAGGAATAGGTCTTGTCTCTTACATATTGGGTTTATGGAACGGTATCTGAGCTAATTTGAAACCCTTGTTTTATGCATCACCCCACCTCACCTTTCCCGTTCAGCAGCCATAGTGTGTTTTCTGAACGTGTGACTCTGTTCTGTTTTGTAATTCAGTTCAAGTGTAGCGGTTTTTACATTCCCTCTCTAAGTGATATCTTATGATAAGTGTCTTTTTCTGTGTGACTTATTTCACTTAGAATCGTCGTACCTAAATCCACTCATCGTGCTGCTACTAGCCTTATGACGTGGATTTCCTGGCTGAGTGATATTCCATTGTACATGAGGACCACAACTTCTTTATCCATTTTTCTCTTTCCTAGGATATTTAAGGTGTAATGAAGTGGGGGTTCTTGTCAACAGAGCAGCCCTAAACTTTGGGGTGCCTGTGTCTTGCTGATTTTTAGTTTTCCCAATTTATACGCCCATGAGTGGAAGTGCCCTATGCTCTCCAAGCTGTGTTTTTTAGATGTTTCAGAACACACCGTACACTTCTCCAGAGTGGCTGTTGGCAATTTACATCCCACCCATCAGCGTAGCAAGGCTCCCATTTCTCCATGGCCGGTCCTGCATTTCTGGTTTGGACACTTTTTTCCGCATGGCCCTTTTGCCCGCTGGGAAGCGAGACTTCTTTGGAGCGCTGATTGGCCTTTCCAGGTTGCTTGGTTGGCCAAAAAGGGCGTATGCGTTTTTTCCTGAATATATTCAGGAAAAAACGCATACGCCCTTTTTGGCCAAGGGCATCATTGTGTACGTTTTGCCGCTTTTCATGTGCTTTCAAGGCGATTCGAATCTACCTCCTGAAATCTGTTTCCTGCAATTCTGCCTTGCTTTCAAAGCCTCTTCGTTGCCTTCCCTTAATATATTTGTGGACGAGAGGTATCATTTAAAACTGCAGGTTTGTGAATTGCAGTGCCCCTGAGCTCCATTTTTCAACTCGCTTTTTTGGGAGCTGGCCGCAAAAGCGCAGGATTGCTTCAGGCCCTCTTCTGGTTCTGGGGGGCAGGCTGAGCTTGTGCTTAATTCTTCTTCCTGATGGGAAAATAGAGTGACCTGTGCCTGTCCCAACACCTAGAGCTAGTCTCTCATTGGTTCCCCCTCTTCCCGTTCATCCTCAGGACAAATTGCAACCTGTACGGAACAGGAGGTTAAAGGTGCTGATTCTCCAAGGAGGGAGATGGCTAGTAAATCGGCTGGAATGGCGAACCCGAGCAAAGGAGATGAGAAATGAGGTGCGTTTTAGAAACCTTTCCCGATCACACGGTGTACCATCTTCTGGGTTTCTCATGCCTGTTTTCGACGTAGGAAGATGCCCTTGAACCTGGAGATTTGGGACCCATGGGATGGGTACCATGCAGTATTACTTGAAAGGGTCTGCGTTGGCTCACCCAACCTCACCGAACCTCTCAGCCCCAAGAGTGTCCACCCTTATGTCTCAATCAGCTGTGGGTCTAGATATGGTCAATCCAGGTTGCATCACAGCCCCTGAACGAATTTTGTAAGAATTTCTCTCTCTTTCACTGCCTTTGTGTCACGGGTTTTGAAAAGTAATTTATTTTTATAATGGGGTTTAGCTGCTTTTCACGGCTGTGTTTATGCCGCTTTACACCCCCTTGACTCACTTACAGAGAGATATCAATACATAGGTTTGAAGATTCTTACTAGTCAGATATATTCTTGTGCGGTGAATAGGGGGTGTTGAGTCCAGTTCACTGAAAAAGGAATAGGTCTTGTCTCTTACATATTGGGTTTATGGAACGGTATCGGAGCTAATTTGAAACCCTTGTTTTATGCATCACCCCACCTCACCTTTCCCGTTCAGCAGCCATAGTGTGTTTTCTGAACGTGTGACTCTGTTCTGTTTTGTAATTCAGTTCAAGTGTAGCGGTTTTTACATTCCCTCTCTAAGTGATATCTTATGATAAGTGTCTTTCTCTGTGTGACTTATTTCACTTAGAATCGTCGTACCTAAATCCACTCATCGTGCTGCTACTAGCCTTATGACGTGGATTTCCTGGCTGAGTGATATTCCATTGTACATGAGGACCACAACTTCTTTATCCATTTTTCTCTTTCCTAGGATATTTAAGGTGTAATGAAGTGGGGGTTCTTGTCAACAGAGCAGCCCTAAACTTTGGGGTGCCTGTGTCTTGCTGATTTTTAGTTTTCCCAATTTATACGCCCATGAGTGGAAGTGCCCTATGCTCTCCAAGCTGTGTTTTTTAGATGTTTCAGAACACACCGTACACTTCTCCAGAGTGGCTGTTGGCAATTTACATCCCACCCATCAGCGTAGCAAGGCTCCCATTTCTCCATGGCCGGTCCTGCATTTCTGGTTTGGACACTTTTTTCCGCATGGCCCTTTTGCCCGCTGGGAAGCGAGACTTCTTTGGAGCGCTGATTGGCCTTTCCAGGTTGCTTGGTTGGCCAAAAAGGGCGTATGCGTTTTTTCCTGAATATATTCAGGAAAAAACGCATACGCCCTTTTTGGCCAAGGGCATCATTGTCCACGTTTTGCCGCTTTTCATGTGCTTTCAAGGCGATTCGAATCTACCTCCTGAAATCTGTTTCCTGCAATTCTGCCTTGCTTTCAAAGCCTCTTCGTTGCCTTCCCTTAATATATTTGTGGACGAGAGGTATCATTTAAAACTCTGCAGGTTTGTGAATTGCAGTGCCCCTGAGCTCCATTTTTCAACTCGCTTTTTTGGGAGCTGGCCGCAAAAGCGCAGGATTGCTTCAGGCCCTCTTCTGGTTCTGGGGGGCAGGCTGAGCTTGTGCTTAATTCTTCTTCCTGATGGGAAAATAGAGTGACCTGTGCCTGTCCCAACACCTAGAGCTAGTCTCTCATTGGTTCCCCCTCTTCCCGTTCATCCTCAGGACAAATTGCAACCTGTACGGAACAGGAGGTTAAAGGTGCTGATTCTCCAAGGAGGGAGATGGCTAGTAAATCGGCTGGAATGGCGAACCCGAGCAAAGGAGATGAGAAATGAGGTGCGTTTTAGAAACCTTTCCCGATCACACGGTGTACCATCTTCTGGGTTTCTCATGCCTGTTTTCGACGTAGGAAGATGCCCTTGAACCTGGAGATTTGGGACCCATGGGATGGGTACCATGCAGTATTACTTGAAAGGGTCTGCGTTGGCTCACCCAACCTCACCGAACCTCTCAGCCCCAAGAGTGTCCACCCTTATGTCTCAATCAGCTGTGGGTCTAGATATGGTCAATCCAGGTTGCATCACAGCCCCTGAACGAATTTTGTAAGAATTTCTCTCTCTTTCACTGCCTTTGTGTCACGGGTTTTGAAAAGTAATTTATTTTTATAATGGGGTTTAGCTGCTTTTCACGGCTGTGTTTATGCCGCTTTACACCCCCTTGACTCACTTACAGAGAGATATCAATACATAGGTTTGAAGATTCTTACAAGTCAGATATATTCTTGTGCGGTGAATAGGGGGTGTTGAGTCCAGTTCACTGAAAAAGGAATAGGTCTTGTCTCTTCCATATTGGGTTTATGGAACGGTATCTGAGCTAATTTGAAACCCTTGTTTTATGCATCACCCCACCTCACCTTTCCCGTTCAGCAGCCATAGTGTGTTTTCTGAACGTGTGACTCTGTTCTGTTTTGTAATTCAGTTCAAGTGTAGCGGTTTTTACATTCCCTCTCTAAGTGATATCTTATGATAAGTGTCTTTTTCTGTGTGACTTATTTCACTTAGAATCGTCGTACCTAAATCCACTCATCGTGCTGCTACTAGCCTTATGACGTGGATTTCATGGCTGAGTGATATTCCATTGTACATGAGGACCACCACTTCTTTATCCATTTTTCTCTTTCCTAGGATATTTAAGGTGTAATGAAGTGGGGGTTCTTGTCAACAGAGCAGCCCTAAACTTTGGGGTGCCTGTGTCTTGCTGATTTTTAGTTTTCCCAATTCATACGCCCATGAGTGGAAGTGCCCTATGCTCTCCAAGCTGTGTTTTTTAGATGTTTCAGAACACACCGTACACTTCTCCAGAGTGGCTGTTGGCAATTTACATCCCACCCATCAGCGTAGCAAGGCTCCCATTTCTCCATGGCCGGTCCTGCATTTCTGGTTTGGACACTTTTTTCCGCATGGCCCTTTTGCCCGCTGGGAAGCAAGACTTCTTTGGAGCGCTGATTGGCCTTTCCAGGTTGCTTGGTTGGCCAAAAAGGGCGTATGCGTTTTTTCCTGAATATATTCAGGAAAAAACGCATACGCCCTTTTTGGCCAAGGGCATCATTGTCCACGTTTTGCCGCTTTTCATGTGCTTTCAAGGCGATTCGAATCTACCTCCTGAAATCTGTTTCCTGCAATTCTGCCTTGCTTTCAAAGCCTCTTCGTTGCCTTCCCTTAATATATTTGTGGACGAGAGGTATCATTTAAAACTCTGCAGGTTTGTGAATTGCAGTGCCCCTGAGCTCCATTTTTCAACTCGCTTTTTTGGGAGCTGGCCGCAAAAGCGCAGGATTGCTTCAGGCCCTCTTCTGGTTCTGGGGGGCAGGCTGAGCTTGTGCTTAATTCTTCTTCCTGATGGGAAAATAGAGTGACCTGTGCCTGTCCCAACACCTAGAGCTAGTCTCTCATTGGTTCCCCCTCTTCCCGTTCATCCTCAGGACAAATTGCAACCTGTACGGAACAGGAGGTTAAAGGTGCTGATTCTCCAAGGAGGGAGATGGCTAGTAAATCGGCTGGAATGGCGAACCCGAGCAAAGGAGATGAGAAATGAGGTGCGTTTTAGAAACCTTTCCCGATCACACGGTGTACCATCTTCTGGGTTTCTCATGCCTGTTTTCGACGTAGGAAGATGCCCTTGAACCTGGAGATTTGGGACCCATGGGATGGGTACCATGCAGTATTACTTGAAAGGGTCTGCGTTGGCTCACCCAACCTCACCGAACCTCTCAGCCCCAAGAGTGTCCACCCTTATGTCTCAATCAGCTGTGGGTCTAGATATGGTCAATCCAGGTTGCATCACAGCCCCTGAACGAATTTTGTAAGAATTTCTCTCTCTTTCACTGCCTTTGTGTCACGGGTTTTGAAAAGTAATTTATTTTTATAATGGGGTTTAGCTGCTTTTCACGGCTGTGTTTATGCCGCTTTACACCCCCTTGACTCACTTACAGAGAGATATCAATACATAGGTTTGAAGATTCTTACTAGTCAGATATATTCTTGTGCGGTGAATAGGGGGTGTTGAGTCCAGTTCACTGAAAAAGGAATAGGTCTTGTCTCTTACATATTGGGTTTATGGAACGGTATCGGAGCTAATTTGAAACCCTTGTTTTATGCATCACCCCACCTCACCTTTCCCGTTCAGCAGCCATAGTGTGTTTTCTGAACGTGTGACTCTGTTCTGTTTTGTAATTCAGTTCAAGTGTAGCGGTTTTTACATTCCCTCTCTAAGTGATATCTTATGATAAGTGTCTTTTTCTGTGTGACTTATTTCACTTAGAATCGTCGTACCTAAATCCACTCATCGTGCTGCTACTAGCCTTATGACGTGGATTTCATGGCTGAGTGATATTCCATTGTACATGAGGACCCCAACTTCTTTATCCATTTTTCTCTTTCCTAGGATATTTAAGGTGTAATGAAGTGGGGGTTCTTGTCAACAGAGCAGCCCTAAACTTTGGGGTGCCTGTGTCTTGCTGATTTTTAGTTTTCCCAATTTATACGCCCATGAGTGGAAGTGCCCTATGCTCTCCAAGCTGTGTTTTTTAGATGTTTCAGAACACACCGTACACTTCTCCAGAGTGGCTGTTGGCAATTTACATCCCACCCATCAGCGTAGCAAGGCTCCCATTTCTCCATGGCCGGTCCTGCATTTCTGGTTTGGACACTTTTTTCCGCATGGCCCTTTTGCCCGCTGGGAAGCGAGACTTCTTTGGAGCGCTGATTGGCCTTTCCAGGTTGCTTGGTTGGCCAAAAAGGGCGTATGCGTTTTTTCCTGAATATATTCAGGAAAAAACGCATACGCCCTTTTTGGCCAAGGGCATCATTGTCCACGTTTTGCCGCTTTTCATGTGCTTTCAAGGCGATTCGAATCTACCTCCTGAAATCTGTTTCCTGCAATTCTGCCTTGCTTTCAAAGCCTCTTCGTTGCCTTCCCTTAATATATTTGTGGACGAGAGGTATCATTTAAAACTCTGCAGGTTTGTGAATTGCAGTGCCCCTGAGCTCCATTTTTCAACTCGCTTTTTTGGGAGCTGGCCGCAAAAGCGCAGGATTGCTTCAGGCCCTCTTCTCGTTCTGGGGGGCAGGCTGAGCTTGTGCTTAATTCTTCTTCCTGATGGGAAAATAGAGTGACCTGTGCCTGTCCCAACACCTAGAGCTAGTCTCTCATTGGTTCCCCCTCTTCCCGTTCATCCTCAGGACAAATTGCAACCTGTACGGAACAGGAGGTTAAAGGTGCTGATTCTCCAAGGAGGGAGATGGCTAGTAAATCGGCTGGAATGGCGAACCCGAGCAAAGGAGATGAGAAATGAGGTGCGTTTTAGAAACCTTTCCCGATCACACGGTGTACCATCTTCTGGGTTTCTCATGCCTGTTTTCGACGTAGGAAGATGCCCTTGAACCTGGAGATTTGGGACCCATGGGATGGGTACCATGCAGTATTACTTGAAAGGGTCTGCGTTGGCTCACCCAACCTCACCGAACCTCTCAGCCCCAAGAGTGTCCACCCTTATGTCTCAATCAGCTGTGGGTCTAGATATGGTCAATCCAGGTTGCATCACAGCCCCTGAACGAATTTTGTAAGAATTTCTCTCTCTTTCACTGCCTTTGTTTCACGGGTTTTGAAAAGTAATTTATTTTTATAATGGGGTTTAGCTGCTTTTCACGGCTGTGTTTATGCCGCTTTACACCCCCTTGACTCACTTACAGAGAGATATCAATACATAGGTTTGAAGATTCTTACTAGTCAGATATATTCTTGTGCGGTGAATAGGGGGTGTTGAGTCCAGTTCACTGAAAAAGGAATAGGTCTTGTCTCTTACATATTGGGTTTATGGAACGGTATCGGAGCTAATTTGAAACCCTTGTTTTATGCATCACCCCACCTCACCTTTCCCGTTCAGCAGCCATAGTGTGTTTTCTGAACGTGTGACTCTGTTCTGTTTTGTAATTCAGTTCAAGTGTAGCGGTTTTTACATTCCCTCTCTAAGTGATATCTTATGATAAGTGTCTTTTTCTGTGTGACTTATTTCACTTAGGATCGTCGTACCTAAATCCACTCATCGTGCTGCTACTAGCCTTATGACGTGGATTTCATGGCTGAGTGATATTCCATTGTACATGAGGACCACCACTTCTTTATCCATTTTTCGCTTTCCTAGGATATTTAAGGTGTAATGAAGTGGGGGTTCTTGTCAACAGAGCAGCCCTAAACTTTGGGGTGCCTGTGTCTTGCTGATTTTTAGTTTTCCCAATTTATACGCCCATGAGTGGAAGTGCCCTATGCTCTCCAAGCTGTGTTTTTTAGATGTTTCAGAACACACCGTACACTTCTCCAGAGTGGCTGTTGGCAATTTACATCCCAACCATCAGCGTAGCAAGGCTCCCATTTCTCCATGGCCGGTCCTGCATTTCTGGTTTGGACACTTTTTTCCGCATGGCCCTTTTGCCCGCTGGGAAGCGAGACTTCTTTGGAGCGCTGATTGGCCTTTCCAGGTTGCTTGGTTGGCCAAAAAGGGCGTATGCGTTTTTTCCTGAATATATTCAGGAAAAAACGCATACGCCCTTTTTGGCCAAGGGCATCATTGTCCACGTTTTGCCGCTTTTCATGTGCTTTCAAGGCGATTCGAATCTACCTCCTGAAATCTGTTTCCTGCAATTCTGCCTTGCTTTCAAAGCCTCTTCGTTGCCTTCCCTTAATATATTTGTGGACGAGAGGTATCATTTAAAACTCTGCAGGTTTGTGAATTGCAGTGCCCCTGAGCTCCATTTTTCAACTCGCTTTTTTGGGAGCTGGCCGCAAAAGCGCAGGATTGCTTCAGGCCCTCTTCTGGTTCTGGGGGGCAGGCTGAGCTTGTGCTTAATTCTTCTTCCTGATGGGAAAATAGAGTGACCTGTGCCTGTCCCAACACCTAGAGCTAGTCTCTCATTGGTTCCCCCTCTTCCCGTTCATCCTCAGGACAAATTGCAACCTGTACGGAACAGGAGGTTAAAGGTGCTGATTCTCCAAGGAGGGAGATGGCTAGTAAATCGGCTGGAATGGCGAACCCGAGCAAAGGAGATGAGAAATGAGGTGCGTTTTAGAAACCTTTCCCGATCACACGGTGTACCATCTTCTGGGTTTCTCATGCCTGTTTTCGACGTAGGAAGATGCCCTTGAACCTGGAGATTTGGGACCCATGGGATGGGTACCATGCAGTATTACTTGAAAGGGTCTGCGTTGGCTCACCCAACCTCACCGAACCTCTCAGCCCCAAGAGTGTCCACCCTTATGTCTCAATCAGCTGTGGGTCTAGATATGGTCAATCCAGGTTGCATCACAGCCCCTGAACGAATTTTGTAAGAATTTCTCTCTCTTTCACTGCCTTTGTGTCACGGGTTTTGAAAAGTAATTTATTTTTATAATGGGGTTTAGCTGCTTTTCACGGCTGTGTTTATGCCGCTTTACACCCCCTTGACTCACTTACAGAGAGATATCAATACATAGGTTTGAAGATTCTTACTAGTCAGATATATTCTTGTGCGGTGAATAGGGGGTGTTGAGTCCAGTTCACTGAAAAAGGAATAGGTCTTGTCTCTTCCATATTGGGTTTATGGAACGGTATCTGAGCTAATTTGAAACCCTTGTTTTATGCATCACCCCACCTCACCTTTCCCGTTCAGCAGCCATAGTGTGTTTTCTGAACGTGTGACTCTGTTCTGTTTTGTAATTCAGTTCAAGTGTAGCGGTTTTTACATTCCCTCTCTAAGTGATATCTTATGATAAGTGTCTTTTTCTGTGTGACTTATTTCACTTAGAATCGTCGTACCTAAATCCAATCATCGTGCTGCTACTAGCCTTATGACGTGGATTTCATGGCTGAGTGATATTCCATTGTACATGAGGACCACCACTTCTTTATCCATTTTTCTCTTTCCTAGGATATTTAAGGTGTAATGAAGTGGGGGTTCTTGTCAACAGAGCAGCCCTAAACTTTGGGGTGCCTGTGTCTTGCTGATTTTTAGTTTTCCCAATTCATACGCCCATGAGTGGAAGTGCCCTATGCTCTCCAAGCTGTGTTTTTTAGATGTTTCAGAACACACCGTACACTTCTCCAGAGTGGCTGTTGGCAATTTACATCCCACCCATCAGCGTAGCAAGGCTCCCATTTCTCCATGGCCGGTCCTGCATTTCTGGTTTGGACACTTTTTTCCGCATGGCCCTTTTGCCCGCTGGGAAGCAAGACTTCTTTGGAGCGCTGATTGGCCTTTCCAGGTTGCTTGGTTGGCCAAAAAGGGCGTATGCGTTTTTTCCTGAATATATTCAGGAAAAAACGCATACGCCCTTTTTGGCCAAGGGCATCATTGTCCACGTTTTGCCGCTTTTCATGTGCTTTCAAGGCGATTCGAATCTACCTCCTGAAATCTGTTTCCTGCAATTCTGCCTTGCTTTCAAAGCCTCTTCGTTGCCTTCCCTTAATATATTTGTGGACGAGAGGTATCATTTAAAACTCTGCAGGTTTGTGAATTGCAGTGCCCCTGAGCTCCATTTTTCAACTCGCTTTTTTGGGAGCTGGCCGCAAAAGCGCAGGATTGCTTCAGGCCCTCTTCTCGTTCTGGGGGGCAGGCTGAGCTTGTGCTTAATTCTTCTTCCTGATGGGAAAATAGAGTGACCTGTGCCTGTCCCAACACCTAGAGCTAGTCTCTCATTGGTTCCCCCTCTTCCCGTTCATCCTCAGGACAAATTGCAACCTGTACGGAACAGGAGGTTAAAGGTGCTGATTCTCCAAGGAGGGAGATGGCTAGTAAATCGGCTGGAATGGCGAACCCGAGCAAAGGAGATGAGAAATGAGGTGCGTTTTAGAAACCTTTCCCGATCACACGGTGTACCATCTTCTGGGTTTCTCATGCCTGTTTTCGACGTAGGAAGATGCCCTTGAACCTGGAGATTTGGGACCCATGGGATGGGTACCATGCAGTATTACTTGAAAGGGTCTGCGTTGGCTCACCCAACCTCACCGAACCTCTCAGCCCCAAGAGTGTCCACCCTTATGTCTCAATCAGCTGTGGGTCTAGATATGGTCAATCCAGGTTGCATCACAGCGCCTGAACGAATTTTGTAAGAATTTCTCTCTCTTTCACTGCCTTTGTTTCACGGGTTTTGAAAAGTAATTTATTTTTATAATGGGGTTTAGCTGCTTTTCACGGCTGTGTTTATGCCGCTTTACACCCCCTTGACTCACTTACAGAGAGATATCAATACATAGGTTTGAAGATTCTTACTAGTCAGATATATTCTTGTGCGGTGAATAGGGGGTGTTGAGTCCAGTTCACTGAAAAAGGAATAGGTCTTGTCTCTTACATATTGGGTTTATGGAACGGTATCGGAGCTAATTTGAAACCCTTGTTTTATGCATCACCCCACCTCACCTTTCCCGTTCAGCAGCCATAGTGTGTTTTCTGAACGTGTGACTCTGTTCTGTTTTGTAATTCAGTTCAAGTGTAGCGGTTTTTACATTCCCTCTCTAAGTGATATCTTATGATAAGTGTCTTTTTCTGTGTGACTTATTTCACTTAGGATCGTCGTACCTAAATCCACTCATCGTGCTGCTACTAGCCTTATGACGTGGATTTCATGGCTGAGTGATATTCCATTGTACATGAGGACCACCACTTCTTTATCCATTTTTCGCTTTCCTAGGATATTTAAGGTGTAATGAAGTGGGGGTTCTTGTCAACAGAGCAGCCCTAAACTTTGGGGTGCCTGTGTCTTGCTGATTTTTAGTTTTCCCAATTTATACGCCCATGAGTGGAAGTGCCCTATGCTCTCCAAGCTGTGTTTTTTAGATGTTTCAGAACACACCGTACACTTCTCCAGAGTGGCTGTTGGCAATTTACATCCCAACCATCAGCGTAGCAAGGCTCCCATTTCTCCATGGCCGGTCCTGCATTTCTGGTTTGGACACTTTTTTCCGCATGGCCCTTTTGCCCGCTGGGAAGCGAGACTTCTTTGGAGCGCTGATTGGCCTTTCCAGGTTGCTTGGTTGGCCAAAAAGGGCGTATGCGTTTTTTCCTGAATATATTCAGGAAAAAACGCATACGCCCTTTTTGGCCAAGGGCATCATTGTCCACGTTTTGCCGCTTTTCATGTGCTTTCAAGGCGATTCGAATCTACCTCCTGAAATCTGTTTCCTGCAATTCTGCCTTGCTTTCAAAGCCTCTTCGTTGCCTTCCCTTAATATATTTGTGGACGAGAGGTATCATTTAAAACTCTGCAGGTTTGTGAATTGCAGTGCCCCTGAGCTCCATTTTTCAACTCGCTTTTTTGGGAGCTGGCCGCAAAAGCGCAGGATTGCTTCAGGCCCTCTTCTGGTTCTGGGGGGCAGGCTGAGCTTGTGCTTAATTCTTCTTCCTGATGGGAAAATAGAGTGACCTGTGCCTGTCCCAACACCTAGAGCTAGTCTCTCATTGGTTCCCCCTCTTCCCGTTCATCCTCAGGACAAATTGCAACCTGTACGGAACAGGAGGTTAAAGGTGCTGATTCTCCAAGGAGGGAGATGGCTAGTAAATCGGCTGGAATGGCGAACCCGAGCAAAGGAGATGAGAAATGAGGTGCGTTTTAGAAACCTTTCCCGATCACACGGTGTACCATCTTCTGGGTTTCTCATGCCTGTTTTCGACGTAGGAAGATGCCCTTGAACCTGGAGATTTGGGACCCATGGGATGGGTACCATGCAGTATTACTTGAAAGGGTCTGCGTTGGCTCACCCAACCTCACCGAACCTCTCAGCCCCAAGAGTGTCCACCCTTATGTCTCAATCAGCTGTGGGTCTAGATATGGTCAATCCAGGTTGCATCACAGCCCCTGAACGAATTTTGTAAGAATTTCTCTCTCTTTCACTGCCTTTGTGTCACGGGTTTTGAAAAGTAATTTATTTTTATAATGGGGTTTAGCTGCTTTTCACGGCTGTGTTTATGCCGCTTTACACCCCCTTGACTCACTTACAGAGAGATATCAATACATAGGTTTGAAGATTCTTACTAGTCAGATATATTCTTGTGCGGTGAATAGGGGGTGTTGAGTCCAGTTCACTGAAAAAGGAATAGGTCTTGTCTCTTCCATATTGGGTTTATGGAACGGTATCTGAGCTAATTTGAAACCCTTGTTTTATGCATCACCCCACCTCACCTTTCCCGTTCAGCAGCCATAGTGTGTTTTCTGAACGTGTGACTCTGTTCTGTTTTGTAATTCAGTTCAAGTGTAGCGGTTTTTACATTCCCTCTCTAAGTGATATCTTATGATAAGTGTCTTTTTCTGTGTGACTTATTTCACTTAGAATCGTCGTACCTAAATCCACTCATCGTGCTGCTACTAGCCTTATGACGTGGATTTCATGGCTGAGTGATATTCCATTGTACATGAGGACCACCACTTCTTTATCCATTTTTCTCTTTCCTAGGATATTTAAGGTGTAATGAAGTGGGGGTTCTTGTCAACAGAGCAGCCCTAAACTTTGGGGTGCCTGTGTCTTGCTGATTTTTAGTTTTCCCAATTCATACGCCCATGAGTGGAAGTGCCCTATGCTCTCCAAGCTGTGTTTTTTAGATGTTTCAGAACACACCGTACACTTCTCCAGAGTGGCTGTTGGCAATTTACATCCCACCCATCAGCGTAGCAAGGCTCCCATTTCTCCATGGCCGGTCCTGCATTTCTGGTTTGGACACTTTTTTCCGCATGGCCCTTTTGCCCGCTGGGAAGCAAGACTTCTTTGGAGCGCTGATTGGCCTTTCCAGGTTGCTTGGTTGGCCAAAAAGGGCGTATGCGTTTTTTCCTGAATATATTCAGGAAAAAACGCATACGCCCTTTTTGGCCAAGGGCATCATTGTCCACGTTTTGCCGCTTTTCATGTGCTTTCAAGGCGATTCGAATCTACCTCCTGAAATCTGTTTCCTGCAATTCTGCCTTGCTTTCAAAGCCTCTTCGTTGCCTTCCCTTAATATATTTGTGGACGAGAGGTATCATTTAAAACTCTGCAGGTTTGTGAATTGCAGTGCCCCTGAGCTCCATTTTTCAACTCGCTTTTTTGGGAGCTGGCCGCAAAAGCGCAGGATTGCTTCAGGCCCTCTTCTCGTTCTGGGGGGCAGGCTGAGCTTGTGCTTAATTCTTCTTCCTGATGGGAAAATAGAGTGACCTGTGCCTGTCCCAACACCTAGAGCTAGTCTCTCATTGGTTCCCCCTCTTCCCGTTCATCCTCAGGACAAATTGCAACCTGTACGGAACAGGAGGTTAAAGGTGCTGATTCTCCAAGGAGGGAGATGGCTAGTAAATCGGCTGGAATGGCGAACCCGAGCAAAGGAGATGAGAAATGAGGTGCGTTTTAGAAACCTTTCCCGATCACACGGTGTACCATCTTCTGGGTTTCTCATGCCTGTTTTCGACGTAGGAAGATGCCCTTGAACCTGGAGATTTGGGACCCATGGGATGGGTACCATGCAGTATTACTTGAAAGGGTCTGCGTTGGCTCACCCAACCTCACCGAACCTCTCAGCCCCAAGAGTGTCCACCCTTATGTCTCAATCAGCTGTGGGTCTAGATATGGTCAATCCAGGTTGCATCACAGCCCCTGAACGAATTTTGTAAGAATTTCTCTCTCTTTCACTGCCTTTGTTTCACGGGTTTTGAAAAGTAATTTATTTTTATAATGGGGTTTAGCTGCTTTTCACGGCTGTGTTTATGCCGCTTTACACCCCCTTGACTCACTTACAGAGAGATATCAATACATAGGTTTGAAGATTCTTACTAGTCAGATATATTCTTGTGCGGTGAATAGGGGGTGTTGAGTCCAGTTCACTGAAAAAGGAATAGGTCTTGTCTCTTACATATTGGGTTTATGGAACGGTAATGGAGCTAATTTGAAACCCTTGTTTTATGCATCACCCCACCTCACCTTTCCCGTTCAGCAGCCATAGTGTGTTTTCTGAACGTGTGACTCTGTTCTGTTTTGTAATTCAGTTCAAGTGTAGCGGTTTTTACATTCCCTCTCTAAGTGATATCTTATGATAAGTGTCTTTTTCTGTGTGACTTATTTCACTTAGAATCATCGTACCTAAATCCACTCATCGTGCTGCTACTAGCCTTATGACGTGGATTTCATGGCTGAGTGATATTCCATTGTACATGAGGACCACAACTTCTTTATCCATTTTTCTCTTTCCTAGGATATTTAAGGTGTAATGAAGTGGGGGTTCTTGTCAACAGAGCAGCCCTAAACTTTGGGGTGCCTGTGTCTTGCTGATTTTTAGTTTTCCCAATTTATACGCCCATGAGTGGAAGTGCCCTATGCTCTCCAAGCTGTGTTTTTTAGATGTTTCAGAACACACCGTACACTTCTCCAGAGTGGCTGTTGGCAATTTACATCCCACCCATCAGCGTAGCAAGGCTCCCATTTCTCCATGGCCGGTCCTGCATTTCTGGTTTGGACACTTTTTTCCGCATGGCCCTTTTGCCCGCTGGGAAGCGAGACTTCTTTGGAGCGCTGATTGGCCTTTCCAGGTTGCTTGGTTGGCCAAAAAGGGCGTATGCGTTTTTTCCTGAATATATTCAGGAAAAAACGCATACGCCCTTTTTGGCCTAGGGCATCATTGTCCACGTTTTGCCGCTTTTCATGTGCTTTCAAGGCGATTCGAATCTACCTCCTGAAATCTGTTTCCTGCAATTCTGCCTTGCTTTCAAAGCCTCTTCGTTGCCTTCCCTTAATATATTTGTGGACGAGAGGTATCATTTAAAACTCTGCAGGTTTGTGAATTGCAGTGCCCCTGAGCTCCATTTTTCAACTCGCTTTTTTGGGAGCTGGCCGCAAAAGCGCAGGATTGCTTCAGGCCCTCTTCTGGTTCTGGGGGGCAGGCTGAGCTTGTGCTTAATTCTTCTTCCTGATGGGAAAATAGAGTGACCTGTGCCTGTCCCAACACCTAGAGCTAGTCTCTCATTGGTTCCCCCTCTTCCCGTTCATCCTCAGGACAAATTGCAACCTGTACGGAACAGGAGGTTAAAGGTGCTGATTCTCCAAGGAGGGAGATGGCTAGTAAATCGGCTGGAATGGCGAACCCGAGCAAAGGAGATGAGAAATGAGGTGCGTTTTAGAAACCTTTCCCGATCACACGGTGTACCATCTTCTGGGTTTCTCATGCCTGTTTTCGACGTAGGAAGATGCCCTTGAACCTGGAGATTTGGGACCCATGGGATGGGTACCATGCAGTATTACTTGAAAGGGTCTGCGTTGGCTCACCCAACCTCACCGAACCTCTCAGCCCCAAGAGTGTCCACCCTTATGTCTCAATCAGCTGTGGGTCTAGATATGGTCAATCCAGGTTGCATCACAGCCCCTGAACGAATTTTGTAAGAATTTCTCTCTCTTTCACTGCCTTTGTTTCACGGGTTTTGAAAAGTAATTTATTTTTATAATGGGGTTTAGCTGCTTTTCACGGCTGTGTTTATGCCGCTTTACACCCCCTTGACTCACTTACAGAGAGATATCAATACACATAGGTTTGAAGATTCTTACTAGTCAGATATATTCTTGTGCGGTGAATAGGGGGTGTTGAGTCCAGTTCACTGAAAAAGGAATAGGTCTTGTCTCTTACATATTGGGTTTATGGAACGGTATCGGAGCTAATTTGAAACCCTTGTTTTATGCATCACCCCACCTCACCTTTCCCGTTCAGCAGCCATAGTGTGTTTTCTGAACGTGTGACTCTGTTCTGTTTTGTAATTCAGTTCAAGTGTAGCGGTTTTTACATTCCCTCTCTAAGTGATATCTTATGATAAGTGTCTTTTTCTGTGTGATTTATTTCACTTAGAATCGTCGTACCTAAATCCACTCATCGTGCTGCTACTAGCCTTATGACGTGGATTTCATGGCTGAGTGATATTCCATTGTACATGAGGACCACCAATTCTTTATCCATTTTTCTCTTTCCTAGGATATTTAAGGTGTAATGAAGTGGGGGTTCTTGTCAACAGAGCAGCCCTAAACTTTGGGGTGCCTGTGTCTTGCTGATTTTTAGTTTTCCCAATTTATACGCCCATGAGTGGAAGTGCCCTATGCTCTCCAAGCTGTGTTTTTTAGATGTTTCAGAACACACCGTACACTTCTCCAGAGTGGCTGTTGGCAATTTACATCCCACCCATCAGCGTAGCAAGGCTCCCATTTCTCCATGGCCGGTCCTGCATTTCTGGTTTGGACACTTTTTTCCGCATGGCCCTTTTGCCCGCTGGGAAGCGAGACTTCTTTGGAGCGCTGATTGGCCTTTCCAGGTTGCTTGGTTGGCCAAAAAGGGCGTATGCGTTTTTTCCTGAATATATTCAGGAAAAAACGCATACGCCCTTTTTGGCCAAGGGCATCATTGTCCACGTTTTGCCGCTTTTCATGTGCTTTCAAGGCGATTCGAATCTACCTCCTGAAATCTGTTTCCTGCAATTCTGCCTTGCTTTCAAAGCCTCTTCGTTGCCTTCCCTTAATATATTTGTGGACGAGAGGTATCATTTAAAACTCTGCAGGTTTGTGAATTGCAGTGCCCCTGAGCTCCATTTTTCAACTCGCTTTTTTGGGAGCTGGCCGCAAAAGCGCAGGATTGCTTCAGGCCCTCTTCTGGTTCTGGGGGGCAGGCTGAGCTTGTGCTTAATTCTTCTTCCTGATGGGAAAATAGAGTGACCTGTGCCTGTCCCAACACCTAGAGCTAGTCTCTCATTGGTTCCCCCTCTTCCCGTTCATCCTCAGGACAAATTGCAACCTGTACGGAACAGGAGGTTAAAGGTGCTGATTCTCCAAGGAGGGAGATGGCTAGTAAATCGGCTGGAATGGCGAACCCGAGCAAAGGAGATGAGAAATGAGGTGCGTTTTAGAAACCTTTCCCGATCACACGGTGTACCATCTTCTGGGTTTCTCATGCCTGTTTTCGACGTAGGAAGATGCCCTTGAACCTGGAGATTTGGGACCCATGGGATGGGTACCATGCAGTATTACTTGAAAGGGTCTGCGTTGGCTCACCCAACCTCACCGAACCTCTCAGCCCCAAGAGTGTCCACCCTTATGTCTCAATCAGCTGTGGGTCTAGATATGGTCAATCCAGGTTGCATCACAGCCCCTGAACGAATTTTGTAAGAATTTCTCTCTCTTTCACTGCCTTTGTTTCACGGGTTTTGAAAAGTAATTTATTTTTATAATGGGGTTTAGCTGCTTTTCACGGCTGTGTTTATGCCGCTTTACACCCCCTTGACTCACTTACAGAGAGATATCAATACATAGGTTTGAAGATTCTTACTAGTCAGATATATTCTTGTGCGGTGAATAGGGGGTGTTGAGTCCAGTTCACTGAAAAAGGAATAGGTCTTGTCTCTTACATATTGGGTTTATGGAACGGTATCGGAGCTAATTTGAAACCCTTGTTTTATGCATCACCCCACCTCACCTTTCCCGTTCAGCAGCCATAGTGTGTTTTCTGAACGTGTGACTCTGTTCTGTTTTGTAATTCAGTTCAAGTGTAGCGGTTTTTACATTCCCTCTCTAAGTGATATCTTATGATAAGTGTCTTTTTCTGTGTGATTTATTTCACTTAGAATCGTCGTACCTAAATCCACTCATCGTGCTGCTACTAGCCTTATGACGTGGATTTCATGGCTGAGTGATATTCCATTGTACATGAGGACCACCAATTCTTTATCCATTTTTCTCTTTCCTAGGATATTTAAGGTGTAATGAAGTGGGGGTTCTTGTCAACAGAGCAGCCCTAAACTTTGGGGTGCCTGTGTCTTGCTGATTTTTAGTTTTCCCAATTTATACGCCCATGAGTGGAAGTGCCCTATGCTCTCCAAGCTGTGTTTTTAGATGTTTCAGAACACACCGTACACTTCTCCAGAGTGGCTGTTGGCAATTTACATCCCACCCATCAGCGTAGCAAGGCTCCCATTTCTCCATGGCCGGTCCTGCATTTCTGGTTTGGACACTTTTTTCCGCATGGCCCTTTTGCCCGCTGGGAAGCGAGACTTCTTTGGAGCGCTGATTGGCCTTTCAGGTTGCTTGGTTGGCCAAAAAGGGCGTATGCGTTTTTTCCTGAATATATTCAGGAAAAAACGCATACGCCCTTTTTGGCCAAGGGCATCATTGTCCACGTTTTGCCGCTTTTCATGTGCTTTCAAGGCGATTCGAATCTACCTCCTGAAATCTGTTTCCTGCAATTCTGCCTTGCTTTCAAAGCCTCTTCGTTGCCTTCCCTTAATATATTTGTGGACGAGAGGTATCATTTAAAACTCTGCAGGTTTGTGAATTGCAGTGCCCCTGAGCTCCATTTTTCAACTCGCTTTTTTGGGAGCTGGCCGCAAAAGCGCAGGATTGCTTCAGGCCCTCTTCTGGTTCTGGGGGGCAGGCTGAGCTTGTGCTTAATTCTTCTTCCTGATGGGAAAATAGAGTGACCTGTGCCTGTCCAACACCTAGAGCTAGTCTCTCATTGGTTCCCCCTCTTCCCGTTCATCCTCAGGACAAATTGCAACCTGTACGGAACAGGAGGTTAAAGGTGCTGATTCTCCAAGGAGGGAGATGGCTAGTAAATCGGCTGGAATGGCGAACCCGAGCAAAGGAGATGAGAAATGAGGTGCGTTTTAGAAACCTTTCCCGATCACACGGTGTACCATCTTCTGGGTTTCTCATGCCTGTTTTCGACGTAGGAAGATGCCCTTGAACCTGGAGATTTGGGACCCATGGGATGGGTACCATGCAGTATTACTTGAAAGGGTCTGCGTTGGCTCACCCAACCTCACCGAACCTCTCAGCCCCAAGAGTGTCCACCCTTATGTCTCAATCAGCTGTGGGTCTAGATATGGTCAATCCAGGTTGCATCACAGCCCCTGAACGAATTTTGTAAGAATTTCTCTCTCTTTCACTGCCTTTGTGTCACGGGTTTTGAAAAGTAATTTATTTTTATAATGGGGTTTAGCTGCTTTTCACGGCTGTGTTTATGCCGCTTTACACCCCCTTGACTCACTTACAGAGAGATATCAATACATAGGTTTGAAGATTCTTACTAGTCAGATATATTCTTGTGCGGTGAATAGGGGGTGTTGAGTCCAGTTCACTGAAAAAGGAATAGGTCTTGTCTCTTACATATTGGGTTTATGGAACGGTATCGGAGCTAATTTGAAACCCTTGTTTTATGCATCACCCCACCTCACCTTTCCCGTTCAGCAGCCATAGTGTGTTTTCTGAACGTGTGACTCTGTTCTGTTTTGTAATTCAGTTCAAGTGTAGCGGTTTTTACATTCCCTCTCTAAGTGATATCTTATGATAAGTGTCTTTTTCTGTGTGACTTATTTCACTTAGAATCGTCGTACCTAAATCCACTCATCGTGCTGCTACTAGCCTTATGACGTGGATTTCATGGCTGAGTGATATTCCATTGTACATGAGGACCACCACTTCTTTATCCATTTTTCTCTTTCCTAGGATATTTAAGGTGTAATGAAGTGGGGGTTCTTGTCAACAGAGCAGCCCTAAACTTTGGGGTGCCTGTGTCTTGCTGATTTTTAGTTTTCCCAATTTATACGCCCATGAGTGGAAGTGCCCTATGCTCTCCAAGCTGTGTTTTTTAGATGTTTCAGAACACACCGTACACTTCTCCAGAGTGGCTGTTGGCAATTTACATCCCACCCATCAGCGTAGCAAGGCTCCCATTTCTCCATGGCCGGTCCTGCATTTCTGGTTTGGACACTTTTTTCCGCATGGCCCTTTTGCCCGCTGGGAAGCGAGACTTCTTTGGAGCGCTGATTGGCCTTTCCAGGTTGCTTGGTTGGCCAAAAAGGGCGTATGCGTTTTTTCCTGAATATATTCAGGAAAAAACGCATACGCCCTTTTTGGCCAAGGGCATCATTGTCCACGTTTTGCCGCTTTTCATGTGCTTTCAAGGCGATTCGAATCTACCTCCTAAAATCTGTTTCCTGCAATTCTGCCTTGCTTTCAAAGCCTCTTCGTTGCCTTCCCTTAATATATTTGTGGACGAGAGGTATCATTTAAAACTCTGCAGGTTTGTGAATTGCAGTGCCCCTGAGCTCCATTTTTCAACTCGCTTTTTTGGGAGCTGGCCGCCAAAGCGCAGGATTGCTTCAGGCCCTCTTCTGGTTCTGGGGGGCAGGCTGAGCTTGTGCTTAATTCTTCTTCCTGATGGGAAAATAGAGTGACCTGTGCCTGTCCCAACACCTAGAGCTAGTCTCTCATTGGTTCCCCCTCTTCCCGTTCATCCTCAGGACAAATTGCAACCTGTACGGAACAGGAGGTTAAAGGTGCTGATTCTCCAAGGAGGGAGATGGCTAGTAAATCGGCTGGAATGGCGAACCCGAGCAAAGGAGATGAGAAATGAGGTGCGTTTTAGAAACCTTTCCCGATCACACGGTGTACCATCTTCTGGGTTTCTCATGCCTGTTTTCGACGTAGGAAGATGCCCTTGAACCTGGAGATTTGGGACCCATGGGATGGGTACCATGCAGTATTACTTGAAAGGGTCTGCGTTGGCTCACCCAACCTCACCGAACCTCTCAGCCCCAAGAGTGTCCACCCTTATGTCTCAATCAGCTGTGGGTCTAGATATGGTCAATCCAGGTTGCATCACAGCCCCTGAACGAATTTTGTAAGAATTTCTCTCTCTTTCACTGCCTTTGTGTCACGGGTTTTGAAAAGTAATTTATTTTTATAATGGGGTTTAGCTGCTTTTCACGGCTGTGTTTATGCCGCTTTACACCCCCTTGACTCACTTACAGAGAGATATCAATACATAGGTTTGAAGATTCTTACTAGTCAGATATATTCTTGTGCGGTGAATAGGGGGTGTTGAGTCCAGTTCACTGAAAAAGGAATAGGTCTTGTCTCTTACATATTGGGTTTATGGAACGGTATCGGAGCTAATTTGAAACCCTTGTTTTATGCATCACCCCACCTCACCTTTCCCGTTCAGCAGCCATAGTGTGTTTTCTGAACGTGTGACTCTGTTCTGTTTTGTAATTCAGTTCAAGTGTAGCGGTTTTTACATTCCCTCTCTAAGTGATATCTTATGATAAGTGTCTTTTTCTGTGTGACTTATTTCACTTAGAATCGTCGTACCTAAATCCACTCATCGTGCTGCTACTAGCCTTATGACGTGGATTTCCTGGCTGAGTGATATTCCATTGTACATGAGGACCACAACTTCTTTATCCATTTTTCTCTTTCCTAGGATATTTAAGGTGTAATGAAGTGGGGGTTCTTGTCAACAGAGCAGCCCTAAACTTTGGGGTGCCTGTGTCTTGCTGATTTTTAGTTTTCCCAATTTATACGCCCATGAGTGGAAGTGCCCTATGCTCTCCAAGCTGTGTTTTTTAGATGTTTCAGAACACACCGTACACTTCTCCAGAGTGGCTGTTGGCAATTTACATCCCACCCATCAGCGTAGCAAGGCTCCCATTTCTCCATGGCCGGTCCTGCATTTCTGGTTTGGACACTGTTTTCCGCATGGCCCTTTTGCCCGCTGGGAAGCGAGACTTCTTTGGAGCGCTGATTGGCCTTTCCAGGTTGCTTGGTTGGCCAAAAAGGGCGTATGCGTTTTTTCCTGAATATATTCATGAAAAAACGCATACGCCCTTTTTGGCCAAGGGCATCATTGTCCACGTTTTGCCGCTTTTCATGTGCTTTCAAGGCGATTCGAATCTACCTCCTGAAATCTGTTTCCTGCAATTCTGCCTTGCTTTCAAAGCCTCTTCGTTGCCTTCCCTTAATATATTTGTGGACGAGAGGTATCATTTAAAACTCTGCAGGTTTGTGAATTGCAGTGCCCCTGAGCTCCATTTTTCAACTCGCTTTTTTGGGAGCTGGCCGCAAAAGCGCAGGATTGCTTCAGGCCCTCTTCTCGTTCTGGGGGGCAGGCTGAGCTTGTGCTTAATTCTTCTTCCTGATGGGAAAATAGAGTGACCTGTGCCTGTCCCAACACCTAGAGCTAGTCTCTCATTGGTTCCCCCTCTTCCCGTTCATCCTCAGGACAAATTGCAACCTGTACGGAACAGGAGGTTAAAGGTGCTGATTCTCCAAGGAGGGAGATGGCTAGTAAATCGGCTGGAATGGCGAACCCGAGCAAAGGAGATGAGAAATGAGGTGCGTTTTAGAAACCTTTCCCGATCACACGGTGTACCATCTTCTGGGTTTCTCATGCCTGTTTTCGACGTAGGAAGATGCCCTTGAACCTGGAGATTTGGGACCCATGGGATGGGTACCATGCAGTATTACTTGAAAGGGTCTGCGTTGGCTCACCCAACCTCACCGAACCTCTCAGCCCCAAGAGTGTCCACCCTTATGTCTCAATCAGCTGTGGGTCTAGATATGGTCAATCCAGGTTGCATCACAGCCCCTGAACGAATTTTGTAAGAATTTCTCTCTCTTTCACTGCCTTTGTTTCACGGGTTTTGAAAAGTAATTTATTTTTATAATGGGGTTTAGCTGCTTTTCACGGCTGTGTTTATGCCGCTTTACACCCCCTTGACTCACTTACAGAGAGATATCAATACATAGGTTTGAAGATTCTTACTAGTCAGATATATTCTTGTGCGGTGAATAGGGGGTGTTGAGTCCAGTTCACTGAAAAAGGAATAGGTCTTGTCTCTTCCATATTGGGTTTATGGAACGGTATCTGAGCTAATTTGAAACCCTTGTTTTATGCATCACCCCACCTCACCTTTCCCGTTCAGCAGCCATAGTGTGTTTTCTGAACGTGTGACTCTGTTCTGTTTTGTAATTCAGTTCAAGTGTAGCAGTTTTTACATTCCCTCTCTAAGTGATATCTTATGATAAGTGTCTTTTTCTGTGTGACTTATTTCACTTAGAATCGTCGTACCTAAATCCACTCATCGTGCTGCTACTAGCCTTATGACGTGGATTTCATGGCTGAGTGATATTCCATTGTACATGAGGACCACCACTTCTTTATCCATTTTTCTCTTTCCTAGGATATTTAAGGTGTAATGAAGTGGGGGTTCTTGTCAACAGAGCAGCCCTAAACTTTGGGGTGCCTGTGTCTTGCTGATTTTTAGTTTTCCCAATTTATACGCCCATGAGTGGAAGTGCCCTATGCTCTCCAAGCTGTGTTTTTTAGATGTTTCAGAACACACCGTACACTTCTCCAGAGTGGCTGTTGGCAATTTACATCCCACCCATCAGCGTAGCAAGGCTCCCATTTCTCCATGGCCGGTCCTGCATTTCTGGTTTGGACACTTTTTTCCGCATGGCCCTTTTGCCCGCTGGGAAGCGAGACTTCTTTGGAGCGCTGATTGGCCTTTCCAGGTTGCTTGGTTGGCCAAAAAGGGCGTATGCGTTTTTTCCTGAATATATTCAGGAAAAAACGCATACGCCCTTTTTGGCCAAGGGCATCATTGTCCACGTTTTGCCGCTTTTCATGTGCTTTCAAGGCGATTCGAATCTACCTCCTGAAATCTGTTTCCTGCAATTCTGCCTTGCTTTCAAAGCCTCTTCGTTGCCTTCCCTTAATATATTTGTGGACGAGAGGTATCATTTAAAACTCTGCAGGTTTGTGAATTGCAGTGCCCCTGAGCTCCATTTTTCAACTCGCTTTTTTGGGAGCTGGCCGCAAAAGCGCAGGATTGCTTCAGGCCCTCTTCTGGTTCTGGGGGGCAGGCTGAGCTTGTGCTTAATTCTTCTTCCTGATGGGAAAATAGAGTGACCTGTGCCTGTCCCAACACCTAGAGCTAGTCTCTCATTGGTTCCCCCTCTTCCCGTTCATCCTCAGGACAAATTGCAACCTGTACGGAACAGGAGGTTAAAGGTGCTGATTCTCCAAGGAGGGAGATGGCTAGTAAATCGGCTGGAATGGCGAACCCGAGCAAAGGAGATGAGAAATGAGGTGCGTTTTAGAAACCTTTCCCGATCACACGGTGTACCATCTTCTGGGTTTCTCATGCCTGTTTTCGACGTAGGAAGATGCCCTTGAACCTGGAGATTTGGGACCCATGGGATGGGTACCATGCAGTATTACTTGAAAGGGTCTGCGTTGGCTCACCCAACCTCACCGAACCTCTCAGCCCCAAGAGTGTCCACCCTTATGTCTCAATCAGCTGTGGGTCTAGATATGGTCAATCCAGGTTGCATCACAGCCCCTGAACGAATTTTGTAAGAATTTCTCTCTCTTTCACTGCCTTTGTTTCACGGGTTTTGAAAAGTAATTTATTTTTATAATGGGGTTTAGCTGCTTTTCACGGCTGTGTTTATGCCGCTTTACACCCCCTTGACTCACTTACAGAGAGATATCAATACATAGGTTTGAAGATTCTTACTAGTCAGATATATTCTTGTGCGGTGAATAGGGGGTGTTGAGTCCAGTTCACTGAAAAAGGAATAGGTCTTGTCTCTTACATATTGGGTTTATGGAACGGTATCGGAGCTAATTTGAAACCCTTGTTTTATGCATCACCCCACCTCACCTTTCCCGTTCAGCAGCCATAGTGTGTTTTCTGAACGTGTGACTCTGTTCTGTTTTGTAATTCAGTTCAAGTGTAGCGGTTTTTACATTCCCTCTCTAAGTGATATCTTATGATAAGTGTCTTTTTCTGTGTGACTTATTTCACTTAGAATCGTCGTACCTAAATCCACTCATCGTGCTGCTACTAGCCTTATGACGTGGATTTCATGGCTGAGTGATATTCCATTGTACATGAGGACCACCACTTCTTTATCCATTTTTCTCTTTCCTAGGATATTTAAGGTGTAATGAAGTGGGGGTTCTTGTCAACAGAGCAGCCCTAAACTTTGGGGTGCCTGTGTCTTGCTGATTTTTAGTTTTCCCAATTTATACGCCCATGAGTGGAAGTGCCCTATGCTCTCCAAGCTGTGTTTTTTAGATGTTTCAGAACACACCATACACTTCTCCAGAGTGGCTGTTGGCAATTTACATCCCACCCATCAGCGTAGCAAGGCTCCCATTTCTCCATGGCCGGTCCTGCATTTCTGGTTTGGACACTTTTTTCCGCATGGCCCTTTTGCCCGCTGGGAAGCGAGACTTCTTTGGAGCGCTGATTGGCCTTTCCAGGTTGCTTGGTTGGCCAAAAAGGGCGTATGCGTTTTTTCCTGAATATATTCAGGAAAAAACGCATACGCCCTTTTTGACCAAGGGCATCATTGTCCACGTTTTGCCGCTTTTCATGTGCTTTCAAGGCGATTCGAATCTACCTCCTGAAATCTGTTTCCTGCAATTCTGCCTTGCTTTCAAAGCCTCTTCGTTGCCTTCCCTTAATATATTTGTGGACGAGAGGTATCATTTAAAACTCTGCAGGTTTGTGAATTGCAGTGCCCCTGAGCTCCATTTTTCAACTCGCTTTTTTGGGAGCTGGCCGCAAAAGCGCAGGATTGCTTCAGGCCCTCTTCTGGATCTGGGGGGCAGGCTGAGCTTGTGCTTAATTCTTCTTCCTGATGGGAAAATAGAGTGACCTGTGCCTGTCCCAACACCTAGAGCTAGTCTCTCATTGGTTCCCCCTCTTTCCGTTCATCCTCAGGACAAATTGCAACCTGTACGGAACAGGAGGTTAAAGGTGCTGATTCTCCAAGGAGGGAGATGGCTAGTAAATCGGCTGGAATGGCGAACCCGAGCAAAGGAGATGAGAAATGAGGTGCGTTTTAGAAACCTTTCCCGATCACACGGTGTACCATCTTCTGGGTTTCTCATGCCTGTTTTCGACGTAGGAAGATGCCCTTGAACCTGGAGATTTGGGACCCATGGGATGGGTACCATGCAGTATTACTTGAAAGGGTCTGCGTTGGCTCACCCAACCTCACCGAACCTCTCAGCCCCAAGAGTGTCCACCCTTATGTCTCAATCAGCTGTGGGTCTAGATATGGTCAATCCAGGTTGCATCACAGCCCCTGAACGAATTTTGTAAGAATTTCTCTCTCTTTCACTGCCTTTGTTTCACGGGTTTTGAAAAGTAATTTATTTTTATAATGGAGTTTAGCTGCTTTTCACGGCTGTGTTTATGCCGCTTTACACCCCCTTGACTCACTTACAGAGAGATATCAATACATAGGTTTGAAGATTCTTACTAGTCAGATATATTCTTGTGCGGTGAATAGGGGGTGTTGAGTCCAGTTCACTGAAAAAGGAATAGGTCTTGTCTCTTACATATTGGGTTTATGGAACGGTATCGGAGCTAATTTGAAACCCTTGTTTTATGCATCACCCCACCTCACCTTTCCCGTTCAGCAGCCATAGTGTGTTTTCTGAACGTGTGACTCTGTTCTGTTTTGTAATTCAGTTCAAGTGTAGCGGTTTTTACATTCCCTCTCTAAGTGATATCTTATGATAAGTGTCTTTTTCTGTGTGACTTATTTCACTTAGAATCGTCGTACCTAAATCCACTCATCGTGCTGCTACTAGCCTTATGACGTGGATTTCATGGCTGAGTGATATTCCATTGTACATGAGGACCACCACTTCTTTATCCATTTTTCTCTTTCCTAGGATATTTAAGGTGTAATGAAGTGGGGGTTCTTGTCAACAGAGCAGCCCTAAACTTTGGGGTGCCTGTGTCTTGCTGATTTTTAGTTTTCCCAATTTATACGCCCATGAGTGGAAGTGCCCTATGCTCTCCAAGCTGTGTTTTTTAGATGTTTCAGAACACACCGTACACTTCTCCAGAGTGGCTGTTGGCAATTTACATCCCGCCCATCAGCGTAGCAAGGCTCCCATTTCTCCATGGCCGGTCCTGCATTTCTGGTTTGGACACTTTTTTCCGCATGGCCCTTTTGCCCGCTGGGAAGCAAGACTTCTTTGGAGCGCTGATTGGCCTTTCCAGGTTGCTTGGTTGGCCAAAAAGGGCGTATGCGTTTTTTCCTGAATATATTCAGGAAAAAACGCATACGCCCTTTTTGGCCAAGGGCATCATTGTCCACGTTTTGCCGCTTTTCATGTGCTTTCAAGGCGATTCGAATCTACCTCCTGAAATCTGTTTCCTGCAATTCTGCCTTGCTTTCAAAGCCTCTTCGTTGCCTTCCCTTAATATATTTGTGGACGAGAGGTATCATTTAAAACTCTGCAGGTTTGTGAATTGCAGTGCCCCTGAGCTCCATTTTTCAACTCGCTTTTTTGGGAGCTGGCCGCAAAAGCGCAGGATTGCTTCAGGCCCTCTTCTGGTTCTGGGGGGCAGGCTGAGCTTGTGCTTAATTCTTCTTCCTGATGGGAAAATAGAGTGACCTGTGCCTGTCCCAACACCTAGAGCTAGTCTCTCATTGGTTCCCCCTCTTCCCGTTCATCCTCAGGACAAATTGCAACCTGTACGGAACAGGAGGTTAAAGGTGCTGATTCTCCAAGGAGGGAGATGGCTAGTAAATCGGCTGGAATGGCGAACCCGAGCAAAGGAGATGAGAAATGAGGTGCGTTTTAGAAACCTTTCCCGATCACACGGTGTACCATCTTCTGGGTTTCTCATGCCTGTTTTCGACGTAGGAAGATGCCCTTGAACCTGGAGATTTGGGACCCATGGGATGGGTACCATGCAGTATTACTTGAAAGGGTCTGCGTTGGCTCACCCAACCTCACCGAACCTCTCAGCCCCAAGAGTGTCCACCCTTATGTCTCAATCAGCTGTGGGTCTAGATATGGTCAATCCAGGTTGCATCACAGCCCCTGAACGAATTTTGTAAGAATTTCTCTCTCTTTCACTGCCTTTGTTTCACGGGTTTTGAAAAGTAATTTATTTTTATAATGGAGTTTAGCTGCTTTTCACGGCTGTGTTTATGCCGCTTTACACCCCCTTGACTCACTTACAGAGAGATATCAATACATAGGTTTGAAGATTCTTACTAGTCAGATATATTCTTGTGCGGTGAATAGGGGGTGTTGAGTCCAGTTCACTGAAAAAGGAATAGGTCTTGTCTCTTACATATTGGGTTTATGGAACGGTATCGGAGCTAATTTGAAACCCTTGTTTTATGCATCACCCCACCTCACCTTTCCCGTTCAGCAGCCATAGTGTGTTTTCTGAACGTGTGACTCTGTTCTGTTTTGTAATTCAGTTCAAGTGTAGCGGTTTTTACATTCCCTCTCTAAGTGATATCTTATGATAAGTGTCTTTTTCTGTGTGACTTATTTCACTTAGAATCGTCGTACCTAAATCCACTCATCGTGCTGCTACTAGCCTTATGACGTGGATTTCCTGGCTGAGTGATATTCCATTGTACATGAGGACCACCACTTCTTTATCCATTTTTCGCTTTCCTAGGATATTTAAGGTGTAATGAAGTGGGGGTTCTTGTCAACAGAGCAGCCCTAAACTTTGGGGTGCCTGTGTCTTGCTGATTTTTAGTTTTCCCAATTTATACGCCCATGAGTGGAAGTGCCCTATGCTCTCCAAGCTGTGTTTTTTAGATGTTTCAGAACACACCGTACACTTCTCCAGAGTGGCTGTTGGCAAGTTACATCCCACCCATCAGCGTAGCAAGGCTCCCATTTCTCCATGGCCGGTCCTGCATTTCTGGTTTGGACACTTTTTTCCGCATGGCCCTTTTGCCCACTGGGAAGCGAGTCTTCTTTGGAGCGCTGATTGGCCTTTCCAGGTTGCTTGGTTGGCCAAAAAGGGCGTATGCGTTTTTTCCTGAATATATTCAGGAAAAAACGCATACGCCCTTTTTGGCCAAGGGCATCATTGTCCACGTTTTGCCGCTTTTCATGTGCTTTCAAGGCGATTCGAATCTACCTCCTGAAATCTGTTTCCTGCAATTCTGCCTTGCTTTCAAAGCCTCTTCGTTGCCTTCCCTTAATATATTTGTGGACGAGAGGTATCATTTAAAACTCTGCAGGTTTGTGAATTGCAGTGCCCCTGAGCTCCATTTTTCAACTCGCTTTTTTGGGAGCTGGCCGCAAAAGCGCAGGATTGCTTCAGGCCCTCTTCTGGTTCTGGGGGGCAGGCTGAGCTTGTGCTTAATTCTTCTTCCTGATGGGAAAATAGAGTGACCTGTGCCTGTCCCAACACCTAGAGCTAGTCTCTCATTGGTTCCCCCTCTTCCCGTTCATCCTCAGGACAAATTGCAACCTGTACGGAACAGGAGGTTAAAGGTGCTGATTCTCCAAGGAGGGAGATGGCTAGTAAATCGGCTGGAATGGCGAACCCGAGCAAAGGAGATGAGAAATGAGGTGCGTTTTAGAAACCTTTCCCGATCACACGGTGTACCATCTTCTGGGTTTCTCATGCCTGTTTTCGACGTAGGAAGATGCCCTTGAACCTGGAGATTTGGGACCCATGGGATGGGTACCATGCAGTATTACTTGAAAGGGTCTGCGTTGGCTCACCCAACCTCACCGAACCTCTCAGTCCCAAGAGTGTCCACCCTTATGTCTCAATCAGCTGTGGGTCTAGATATGGTCAATCCAGGTTGCATCACAGCCCCTGAACGAATTTTGTAAGAATTTCTCTCTCTTTCACTGCCTTTGTTTCACGGGTTTTGAAAAGTAATTTATTTTTATAATGGGGTTTAGCTGCTTTTCACGGCTGTGTTTATGCCGCTTTACACTCCCTTGACTCACTTACAGAGAGATATCAATACATAGGTTTGAAGATTCTTACTAGTCAGATATATTCTTGTGCGGTGAATAGGGGGTGTTGAGTCCAGTTCACTGAAAAAGGAATAGGTCTTGTCTCTTACATATTGGGTTTATGGAACGGTATCGGAGCTAATTTGAAACCCTTGTTTTATGCATCACCCCACCTCACCTTTCCCGTTCAGCAGCCATAGTGTGTTTTCTAAACGTGTGACTCTGTTCTGTTTTGTAATTCAGTTCAAGTGTAGGCGGTTTTTACATTCCCTCTCTAAGTGATATCTTATGATAAGTGTCTTTTTCTGTGTGACTTATTTCACTTAGAATCGTCGTACCTAAATCCACTCATCGTGCTGCTACTAGCCTTATGACGTGGATTTCATGGCTGAGTGATATTCCATTGTACATGAGGACCACAACTTCTTTATCCATTTTTCGCTTTCCTAGGATATTTAAGGTGTAATGAAGTGGGGGTTCTTGTCAACAGAGCAGCCCTAAACTTTGGGGTGCCTGTGTCTTGCTGATTTTTAGTTTTCCCAATTTATACGCCCATGAGTGGAAGTGCCCTATGCTCTCCAAGCTGTGTTTTTTAGATGTTTCAGAGAACACCGTACACTTCTCCAGAGTGGCTGTTGGCAATTTACATCCCACCCATCAGCGTAGCAAGGCTCCCATTTCTCCATGGCCGGTCCTGCATTTCTGGTTTGGACACTTTTTTCCGCATGGCCCTTTTGCCCGCTGGGAAGCGAGACTTCTTTGGAGCGCTGATTGGCCTTTCCAGGTTGCTTGGTTGGCCAAAAAGTGCATCATTGTCCACGTTTTGCCGCTTTTCATGTGCTTTCAAGGCGATTCGAATCTACCTCCTGAAATCTGTTTCCTGCAATTTTGCCTTGCTTTCAAAACCTCTTCTTTGCCTTCCCTTAATATATTTGTGGACGTGAGGTATCATTTAAAACTCTGCAGGTTTGTGAATTGCAGTGCCCCTGAGCTCCATTTTTCAACTCGCTTTTTTGGGAGCTGGCCGCAAAAGCGCAGGATTGCTTCAGGCCCTCTTCTGGTTCTGGGGGGCAGGCTGAGCTTGTGCTTAATTCTTCTTCCTGATGGGAAAATAGAGTGACCTGTGCCTGTCCCAACACCTAGAGCTAGTCTCTCATTGGTTCCCCCTCTTCCCGTTCATCCTCAGGACAAATTGCAACCTGTACGGAACAGGAGGTTAAAGGTGCTGATTCTCCAAGGAGGGAGATGGCTAGTAAATCGGCTGGAATGGCGAACCCGAGCAAAGGAGATGAGAAATGAGGTGCGTTTTAGAAACCTTTCCCGATCACACGGTGTACCATCTTCTGGGTTTCTCATGCCTGTTTTCGACGTAGGAAGATGCCCTTGAACCTGGAGATTTGGGACCCATGGGATGGGTACCATGCAGTATTACTTGAAAGGGTCTGCGTTGGCTCACCCAACCTCACCGAACCTCTCAGCCCCAAGAGTGTCCACCCTTATGTCTCAATCAGCTGTGGGTCTAGATATGGTCAATCCAGGTTGCATCACAGCCCCTGAACGAATTTTGTAAGAATTTCTCTCTCTTTCACTGCCTTTGTTTCACGGGTTTTGAAAAGTAATTTATTTTTATAATGGGGTTTAGCTGCTTTTCACGGCTGTGTTTATGCCGCTTTACACCCCCTTGACTCACTTACAGAGAGATATCAATACATAGGTTTGAAGATTCTTACTAGTCAGATATATTCTTGTGCGGTGAATAGGGGGTGTTGAGTCCAGTTCACTGAAAAAGGAATAGGTCTTGTCTCTTACATATTGGGTTTATGGAACGGTATCGGAGCTAATTTGAAACCCTTGTTTTATGCATCACCCCACCTCACCTTTCCGTTCAGCAGCCATAGTGTGTTTTCTAAACTTGTGACTCTGTTCTGTTTTGTAATTCAGTTCAAGTGTAGGCGATTTTTACATTCCCTCTCTAAGTGATATCTTATGATAAGTGTCTTTTTCTGTGTGACTTATTTCACTTAGAATCGTCGTACCTAAATCCACTCATCGTGCTGCTACTAGCCTTATGACGTGGATTTCATGGCTGAGTGATATTCCATTGTACATGAGGACCACAACTTCTTTATCCATTTTTCGCTTTCCTAGGATATTTAAGGTGTAATGAAGTGGGGGTTCTTGTCAACAGAGCAGCCCTAAACTTTGGGGTGCCTGTGTCTTGCTGATTTTTAGTTTTCCCAATTTATACGCCCATGAGTGGAAGTGCCCTATGCTCTCCAAGCTGTGTTTTTTAGATGTTTCAGAGAACACCGTACACTTCTCCAGAGTGGCTGTTGGCAATTTACATCCCACCCATCAGCGTAGCAAGGCTCCCATTTCTCCATGGCCGGTCCTGCATTTCTGGTTTGGACACTTTTTTCCGCATGGCCCTTTTGCCCGCTGGGAAGCGAGACTTCTTTGGAGCGCTGATTGGCCTTTCCAGGTTGCTTGGTTTGCAAAAAGGGCATCATTGTCCACGTTTTGCCGCTTTTCATGTGCTTTCAAGGCGATTCGAATCTACCTCCTGAAATCTGTTTCCTGCAATTCTGCCTTGCTTTCAAAGCCTCTTCGTTGCCTTCCCTTAATATATTTGTGGACGAGAGGTATCATTTAAAACTCTGCAGGTTTGTGAATTGCAGTGCCCCTGAGCTCCATTTTTCAACTCGCTTTTTTGGGAGCTGGCCGCAAAAGCGCAGGATTGCTTCAGGCCCTCTTCTGGTTCTGGGGGGCAGGCTGAGCTTGTGCTTAATTCTTCTTCCTGATGGGAAAATAGAGTGACCTGTGCCTGTCCCAACCCCTAGAGCTAGTCTCTCATTGGTTCCCCCTCTTCCCGTTCATCCTCAGGACAAATTGCAACCTGTACGGAACAGGAGGTTAAAGGTGCTGATTCTCCAAGGAGGGAGATGGCTAGTAAATCAGCTGGAATGGCGAACCCGAGCAAGGAGATGAGAAATGAGGTGCGTTTTAGAAACCTTTCCCGATCACACGGTGTACCATCTTCTGGGTTTCTCATGCCTGTTTTCGACGTAGGAAGATGCCCTTGAACCTGGAGATTTGGGACCCATGGGATGGGTACCATGCAGTATTACTTGAAAGGGTCTGCGTTGGCTCACCCAACCTCACCGAACCTCTCAGCCCCAAGAGTGTCCACCCTTATGTCTCAATCAGCTGTGGGTCTAGATATGGTCAATCCAGGTTGCATCACAGCCCCTGAACGAATTTTGTAAGAATTTCTCTCTCTTTCACTGCCTTTGTTTCACGGGTTTTGAAAAGTAATTTATTTTTATAATGGGGTTTAGCTGCTTTTCACGGCTGTGTTTATGCCGCTTTACACCCCCTTGACTCACTTACAGAGAGATATCAATACATAGGTTTGAAGATTCTTACTAGTCAGATATATTCTTGTGCGGTGAATAGGGGGTGTTGAGTCCAGTTCACTGAAAAAGGAATAGGTCTTGTCTCTTACATATTGGGTTTATGGAACGGTATCGGAGCTAATTTGAAACCCTTGTTTTATGCATCACCCCACCTCACCTTTCCCGTTCAGCAGCCATAGTGTGTTTTCTGAACGTGTGACTCTGTTCTGTTTTGTAATTCAGTTCACGTGTAGCGGTTTTTACATTCCCTCTCTAAGTGATATCTTATGATAAGTGTCTTTTTCTGTGTGACTTATTTCACTTAGAATCGTCGTACCTAAATCCACTCATCGTGCTGCTACTAGCCTTATGACGTGGATTTCATGGCTGAGTGATATTCCATTGTACATGAGGACCACCACTTCTTTATCCATTTTTCTCTTTCCTAGGATATTTAAGGTGTAATGAAGTGGGGGTTCTTGTCAACAGAGCAGCCCTAAACTTTGGGGTGCCTGTGTCTTGCTGATTTTTAGTTTTCCCAATTTATACGCCCATGAGTGGAAGTGCCCTATGCTCTCCAAGCTGTGTTTTTTAGATGTTTCAGAACACACCGTACACTTCTCCAGAGTGGCTGTTGGCAATTTACATCCCACCCATCAGCGTAGCAAGGCTCCCATTTCTCCATGGCCGGTCCTGCATTTCTGGTTTGGACACTTTTTTCCGCATGGCCCTTTTGCCCGCTGGGAAGCGAGACTTCTTTGGAGCGCTGATTGGCCTTTCCAGGTTGCTTGGTTGGCCAAAAAGGGCGTATGCGTTTTTTCCTGAATATATTCAGGAAAAAACGCATACGCCCTTTTTGGCCAAGGGCATCATTGTCCACGTTTTGCCGCTTTTCATGTGCTTTCAAGGCGATTCGAATCTACCTCCTGAAATCTGTTTCCTGCAATTCTGCCTTGCTTTCAAAGCCTCTTCGTTGCCTTCCCTTAATATATTTGTGGACGAGAGGTATCATTTAAAACTCTGCAGGTTTGTGAATTGCAGTGCCCCTGAGCTCCATTTTTCAACTCGCTTTTTTGGGAGCTGGCCGCAAAAGCGCAGGATTGCTTCAGGCCCTCTTCTGGTTCTGGGGGGCAGGCTGAGCTTGTGCTTAATTCTTCTTCCTGATGGGAAAATAGAGTGACCTGTGCCTGTCCCAACACCTAGAGCTAGTCTCTCATTGGTTCCCCCTCTTCCCGTTCATCCTCAGGACAAATTGCAACCTGTACGGAACAGGAGGTTAAAGGTGCTGATTCTCCAAGGAGGGAGATGGCTAGTAAATCGGCTGGAATGGCGAACCCGAGCAAAGGAGATGAGAAATGAGGTGCGTTTTAGAAACCTTTCCCGATCACACGGTGTACCATCTTCTGGGTTTCTCATGCCTGTTTTCGACGTAGGAAGATGCCCTTGAACCTGGAGATTTGGGACCCATGGGATGGGTACCATGCAGTATTACTTGAAAGGGTCTGCGTTGGCTCACCCAACCTCACCGAACCTCTCAGCCCCAAGAGTGTCCACCCTTATGTCTCAATCAGCTGTGGGTCTAGATATGGTCAATCCAGGTTGCATCACAGCCCCTGAACGAATTTTGTAAGAATTTCTCTCTCTTTCACTGCCTTTGTTTCACGGGTTTTGAAAAGTAATTTATTTTTATAATGGGGTTTAGCTGCTTTTCACGGCTGTGTTTATGCCGCTTTACACCCCCTTGACTCACTTACAGAGAGATATCAATACATAGGTTTGAAGATTCTTACTAGTCAGATATATTCTTGTGCGGTGAATAGGGGGTGTTGAGTCCAGTTCACTGAAAAAGGAATAGGTCTTGTCTCTTACATATTGGGTTTATGGAACGGTATCGGAGCTAATTTGAAACCCTTGTTTTATGCATCACCCCACCTCACCTTTCCCGTTCAGCAGCCATAGTGTGTTTTCTAAACGTGTGACTCTGTTCTGTTTTGTAATTCAGTTCAAGTGTAGCGGTTTTTACATTCCCTCTCTAAGTGATATCTTATGATAAGTGTCTTTTTCTGTGTGACTTATTTCACTTAGAATCGTCTACCTAAATCCACTCATCGTGCTGCTACTAGCCTTATGACGTGGATTTCATGGCTGAGTGATATTCCATTGTACATGAGGACCACCACTTCTTTATCCATTTTTCTCTTTCCTAGGATATTTAAGGTGTAATGAAGTGGGGGTTCTTGTCAACAGAGCAGCCCTAAACTTTGGGGTGCCTGTGTCTTGCTGATTTTTAGTTTTCCCAATTTATACGCCCATGAGTGGAAGTGCCCTATGCTCTCCAAGCTGTGTTTTTTAGATGTTTCAGAACACACCGTACACTTCTCCAGAGTGGCTGTTGGCAATTTACATCCCACCCATCAGCGTAGCAAGGCTCCCATTTCTCCATGGCCGGTCCTGCATTTCTGGTTTGGACACTTTTTTCCGCATGGCCCTTTTGCCCGCTGGGAAGCGAGACTTCTTTGGAGCGCTGATTGGCCTTTCCAGGTTGCTTGGTTGGCCAAAAAGGGCGTATGCGTTTTTTCCTGAATATATTCAGGAAAAAACGCATACGCCCTTTTTGGCCAAGGGCATCATTGTCCACGTTTTGCCGCTTTTCATGTGCTTTCAAGGCGATTCGAATCTACCTCCTGAAATCTGTTTCCTGCAATTCTGCCTTGCTTTCAAAGCCTCTTCGTTGCCTTCCCTTAATATATTTGTGGACGAGAGGTATCATTTAAAACTCTGCAGGTTTGTGAATTGCAGTGCCCCTGAGCTCCATTTTTCAACTCGCTTTTTTGGGAGCTGGCCGCAAAAGCGCAGGATTGCTTCAGGCCCTCTTCTGGTTCTGGGGGGCAGGCTGAGCTTGTGCTTAATTCTTCTTCCTGATGGGAAAATAGAGTGACCTGTGCCTGTCCCAACCCCTAGAGCTAGTCTCTCATTGGTTCCCCCTCTTCCCGTTCATCCTCAGGACAAATTGCAACCTGTACGGAACAGGAGGTTAAAGGTGCTGATTCTCCAAGGAGGGAGATGGCTAGTAAATCGGCTGGAATGGCGAACCCGAGCAAAGGAGATGAGAAATGAGGTGCGTTTTAAAAACCTTTCCCGATCACACGGTGTACCATCTTCTGGGTTTCTCATGCCTGTTTTCGACGTAGGAAGATGCCCTTGAACCTGGAGATTTGGGACCCATGGGATGGGTACCATGCAGTATTACTTGAAAGGGTCTGCGTTGGCTCACCCAACCTCACCGAACCTCTCAGCCCCAAGAGTGTCCACCCTTATGTCTCAATCAGCTGTGGGTCTAGATATGGTCAATCCAGGTTGCATCACAGCCCCTGAACGAATTTTGTAAGAATTTCTCTCTCTTTCACTGCCTTTGTGTCACGGGTTTTGAAAAGTAATTTATTTTTATAATGGGGTTTAGCTGCTTTTCACGGCTGTGTTTATGCCGCTTTACACCCCCTTGACTCACTTACAGAGAGATAACAATACATAGGTTTGAAGATTCTTACTAGTCAGATATATTCTTGTGCGGTGAATAGGGGGTGTTGAGTCCAGTTCACTGAAAAAGGAATAGGTCTTGTCTCTTACATATTGGGTTTATGGAACGGTATCGGAGCTAATTTGAAACCCTTGTTTTATGCATCACCCCACCTCACCTTTCCCGTTCAGCAGCCATAGTGTGTTTTCTGAACGTGTGACTCTGTTCTGTTTTGTAATTCAGTTCAAGTGTAGCGGTTTTTACATTCCCTCTCTAAGTGATATCTTATGATAAGTGTCTTTTTCTGTGTGACTTATTTCACTTAGAATCGTCGTACCTAAATCCACTCATCGTGCTGCTACTAGCCTTATGACGTGGATTTCATGGCTGAGTGATATTCCATTGTACATGAGGACCACCACTTCTTTATCCATTTTTCTCTTTCCTAGGATATTTAAGGTGTAATGAAGTGGGGGTTCTTGTCAACAGAGCAGCCCTAAACTTTGGGGTGCCTGTGTCTTGCTGATTTTTAGTTTTCCCAATTTATACGCCCATGAGTGGAAGTGCCCTATGCTCTCCAAGCTGTGTTTTTTAGATGTTTCAGAACACACTGTACACTTCTCCAGAGTGGCTGTTGGCAATTTACATCCCACCCATCAGCGTAGCAAGGCTCCCATTTCTCCATGGCCGGTCCTGCATTTCTGGTTTGGACACTTTTTTCCGCATGGCCCTTTTGCCCGCTGGGAAGCGAGACTTCTTTGGAGCGCTGATTGGCCTTTCCAGGTTGCTTGGTTGGCCAAAAAGGGCGTATGCGTTTTTTCCTGAATATATTCAGGAAAAAACGCATACGCCCTTTTTGGCCAAGGGCATCATTGTCCACGTTTTGCCGCTTTTCATGTGCTTTCAAGGCGATTCGAATCTACCTCCTGAAATCTGTTTCCTGCAATTCTGCCTTGCTTTCAAAGCCTCTTCGTTGCCTTCCCTTAATATATTTGTGGACGAGAGGTATCATTTAAAACTCTGCAGGTTTGTGAATTGCAGTGCCCCTGAGCTCCATTTTTCAACTCGCTTTTTTGGGAGCTGGCCGCAAAAGCGCAGGATTGCTTCAGGCCCTCTTCTGGTTCTGGGGGGCAGGCTGAGCTTGTGCTTAATTCTTCTTCCTGATGGGAAAATAGAGTGACCTGTGCCTGTCCCAACCCCTAGAGCTAGTCTCTCATTGGTTCCCCCTCTTCCCGTTCATCCTCAGGACAAATTGCAACCTGTACGGAACAGGAGGTTAAAGGTGCTGATTCTCCAAGGAGGGAGATGGCTAGTAAATCGGCTGGAATGGCGAACCCGAGCAAAGGAGATGAGAAATGAGGTGCGTTTTAGAAACCTTTCCCGATCACACGGTGTACCATCTTCTGGGTTTCTCATGCCTGTTTTCGACGTAGGAAGATGCCCTTGAACCTGGAGATTTGGGACCCATGGGATGGGTACCATGCAGTATTACTTGAAAGGGTCTGCGTTGGCTCACCCAACCTCACCGAACCTCTCAGCCCCAAGAGTGTCCACCCTTATGTCTCAATCAGCTGTGGGTCTAGATATGGTCAATCCAGGTTGCATCACAGCCCCTGAACGAATTTTGTAAGAATTTCTCTCTCTTTCACTGCCTTTGTTTCACGGGTTTTGAAAAGTAATTTATTTTTATAATGGGGTTTAGCTGCTTTTCACGGCTGTGTTTATGCCGCTTTACACCCCCTTGACTCACTTACAGAGAGATATCAATACATAGGTTTGAAGATTCTTACTAGTCAGATATATTCTTGTGCGGTGAATAGGGGGTGTTGAGTCCAGTTCACTGAAAAAGGAATAGGTCTTGTCTCTTACATATTGGGTTTATGGAACGGTATCGGAGCTAATTTGAAACCCTTGTTTTATGCATCACCCCACCTCACCTTTCCCGTTCAGCAGCCATAGTGTGTTTTCTGAACGTGTGACTCTGTTCTGTTTTGTAATTCAGTTCAAGTGTAGCGGTTTTTACATTCCCTCTCTAAGTGATATCTTATGATAAGTGTCTTTTTCTGTGTGACTTATTTCACTTAGAATCGTCGTACCTAAATCCACTCATCGTGCTGCTACTAGCCTTATGACGTGGATTTCATGGCTGAGTGATATTCCATTGTACATGAGGACCACCACTTCTTTATCCATTTTTCTCTTTCCTAGGATATTTAAGGTGTAATGAAGTGGGGGTTCTTGTCAACAGAGCAGCCCTAAACTTTGGGGTGCCTGTGTCTTGCTGATTTTTAGTTTTCCCAATTTATACGCCCATGAGTGGAAGTGCCCTATGCTCTCCAAGCTGTGTTTTTTAGATGTTTCAGAACACACCGTACACTTCTCCAGAGTGGCTGTTGGCAATTTACATCCCACCCATCAGCGTAGCAAGGCTCCCATTTCTCCATGGCCGGTCCTGCATTTCTGGTTTGGACACTTTTTTCCGCATGGCCCTTTTGCCCGCTGGGAAGCGAGACTTCTTTGGAGCGCTGATTGGCCTTTCCAGGTTGCTTGGTTGGCCAAAAAGGGCGTATGCGTTTTTTCCTGAATATATTCAGGAAAAAACGCATACGCCCTTTTTGGCCAAGGGCATCATTGTCCACGTTTTGCCGCTTTTCATGTGCTTTCAAGGCGATTCGAATCTACCTCCTGAAATCTGTTTCCTGCAATTCTGCCTTGCTTTCAAAGCCTCTTCGTTGCCTTCCCTTAATATATTTGTGGACGAGAGGTATCATTTAAAACTCTGCAGGTTTGTGAATTGCAGTGCCCCTGAGCTCCATTTTTCAACTCGCTTTTTTGGGAGCTGGCCGCAAAAGCGCAGGATTGCTTCAGGCCCTCTTCTGGTTCTGGGGGGCAGGCTGAGCTTGTGCTTAATTCTTCTTCCTGATGGGAAAATAGAGTGACCTGTGCCTGTCCCAACCCCTAGAGCTAGTCTCTCATTGGTTCCCCCTCTTCCCGTTCATCCTCAGGACAAATTGCAACCTGTACGGAACAGGAGGTTAAAGGTGCTGATTCTCCAAGGAGGGAGATGGCTAGTAAATCGGCTGGAATGGCGAACCCGAGCAAAGGAGATGAGAAATGAGGTGCGTTTTAGAAACCTTTCCCGATCACACGGTGTACCATCTTCTGGGTTTCTCATGCCTGTTTTCGACGTAGGAAGATGCCCTTGAACCTGGAGATTTGGGACCCATGGGATGGGTACCATGCAGTATTACTTGAAAGGGTCTGCGTTGGCTCACCCAACCTCACCGAACCTCTCAGCCCCAAGAGTGTCCACCCTTATGTCTCAATCAGCTGTGGGTCTAGATATGGTCAATCCAGGTTGCATCACAGCCCCTGAACGAATTTTGTAAGAATTTCTCTCTCTTTCACTGCCTTTGTTTCACGGGTTTTGAAAAGTAATTTATTTTTATAATGGGGTTTAGCTGCTTTTCACGGCTGTGTTTATGCCGCTTTACACCCCCTTGACTCACTTACAGAGAGATATCAATACATAGGTTTGAAGATTCTTACTAGTCAGATATATTCTTGTGCGGTGAATAGGGGGTGTTGAGTCCAGTTCACTGAAAAAGGAATAGGTCTTGTCTCTTACATATTGGGTTTATGGAACGGTATCGGAGCTAATTTGAAACCCTTGTTTTATGCATCACCCCACCTCACCTTTCCCGTTCAGCAGCCATAGTGTGTTTTCTGAACGTGTGACTCTGTTCTGTTTTGTAATTCAGTTCAAGTGTAGCGGTTTTTACATTCCCTCTCTAAGTGATATCTTATGATAAGTGTCTTTTTCTGTGTGACTTATTTCACTTAGAATCGTCGTACCTAAATCCACTCATCGTGCTGCTACTAGCCTTATGACGTGGATTTCATGGCTGAGTGATATTCCATTGTACATGAGGACCACCACTTCTTTATCCATTTTTCTCTTTCCTAGGATATTTAAGGTGTAATGAAGTGGGGGTTCTTGTCAACAGAGCAGCCCTAAACTTGGGGGTGCCTGTGTCTTGCTGATTTTTAGTTTTCCCAATTTATACGCCCATGAGTGGAAGTGCCCTATGCTCTCCAAGCTGTGTTTTTTAGATGTTTCAGAACACACCGTACACTTCTCCAGAGTGGCTGTTGGCAATTTACATCCCACCCATCAGCGTAGCAAGGCTCCCATTTCTCCATGGCCGGTCCTGCATTTCTGGTTTGGACACTTTTTTCCGCATGGCCCTTTTGCCCGCTGGGAAGCGAGACTTCTTTGGAGCGCTGATTGGCCTTTCCAGGTTGCTTGGTTGGCCAAAAAGGGCGTATGCGTTTTTTCCTGAATATATTCAGGAAAAAACGCATACGCCCTTTTTGGCCAAGGGCATCATTGTCCACGTTTTGCCGCTTTTCATGTGCTTTCAAGGCGATTCGAATCTACCTCCTGAAATCTGTTTCCTGCAATTCTGCCTTGCTTTCAAAGCCTCTTCGTTGCCTTCCCTTAATATATTTGTGGACGAGAGGTATCATTTAAAACTCTGCAGGTTTGTGAATTGCAGTGCCCCTGAGCTCCATTTTTCAACTCGCTTTTTTGGGAGCTGGCCGCCAAAGCGCAGGATTGCTTCAGGCCCTCTTCTGGTTCTGGGGGGCAGGCTGAGCTTGTGCTTAATTCTTCTTCCTGATGGGAAAATAGAGTGACCTGTGCCTGTCCCAACACCTAGAGCTAGTCTCTCATTGGTTCCCCCTCTTCCCGTTCATCCTCAGGACAAATTGCAACCTGTACGGAACAGGAGGTTAAAGGTGCTGATTCTCCAAGGAGGGAGATGGCTAGTAAATCGGCTGGAATGGCGAACCCGAGCAAAGGAGATGAGAAATGAGGTGCGTTTTAGAAACCTTTCCCGATCACACGGTGTACCATCTTCTGGGTTTCTCATGCCTGTTTTCGACGTAGGAAGATGCCCTTGAACCTGGAGATTTGGGACCCATGGGATGGGTACCATGCAGTATTACTTGAAAGGGTCTGCGTTGGCTCACCCAACCTCACCGAACCTCTCAGCCCCAAGAGTGTCCACCCTTATGTCTCAATCAGCTGTGGGTCTAGATATGGTCAATCCAGGTTGCATCACAGCCCCTGAACGAATTTTGTAAGAATTTCTCTCTCTTTCACTGCCTTTGTTTCATGGGTTTTGAAAAGTAATTTATTTTTATAATGGGGTTTAGCTGCTTTTCACGGCTGTGTTTATGCCGCTTTACACCCCCTTGACTCACTTACAGAGAGATATCAATACATAGGTTTGAAGATTCTTACTAGTCAGATATATTCTTGTGCGGTGAATAGGGGGTGTTGAGTCCAGTTCATTGAAAAAGGAATAGGTCTTGTCTCTTACATATTGGGTTTATGGAACGGTATCGGAGCTAATTTGAAACCCTTGTTTTATGCATCACCCCACCTCACCTTTCCCGTTCAGCAGCCATAGTGTGTTTTCTAAACGTGTGACTCTGTTCTGTTTTGTAATTCAGTTCAAGTGTAGCGGTTTTTACATTCCCTCTCTAAGTGATATCTTATGATAAGTGTCTTTTTCTGTGTGACTTATTTCACTTAGAATCGTCTACCTAAATCCACTCATCGTGCTGCTACTAGCCTTATGACGTGGATTTCATGGCTGAGTGATATTCCATTGTACATGAGGACCACAACTTCTTTATCCATTTTTCTCTTTCCTAGGATATTTCAGGTGTAATGAAGTGGGGGTTCTTGTCAACAGAGCAGCCCTAAACTTTGGGGTGCCTGTGTCTTGCTGATTTTTAGTTTTCCCAATTTATACGCCCATGAGTGGAAGTGCCCTATGCTCTCCAAGCTGTGTTTTTTAGATGTTTCAGAACACACCGTACACTTCTCCAGAGTGGCTGTTGGCAATTTACATCCCACCCATCAGCGTAGCAAGGCTCCCATTTCTCCATGGCCGGTCCTGCATTTCTGGTTTGGACACTTTTTTCCGCATGGCCCTTTTGCCCGCTGGGAAGCGAGACTTCTTTGGAGCGCTGATTGGCCTTTCCAGGTTGCTTGGTTGGCCAAAAAGGGCGTATGCGTTTTTTCCTGAATATATTCAGGAAAAAACGCATACGCCCTTTTTGGCCAAGGGCATCATTGTCCACGTTTTGCCGCTTTTCATGTGCTTTCAAGGCGATTCGAATCTACCTCCTGAAATCTGTTTCCTGCAATTCTGCCTTGCTTTCAAAGCCTCTTCGTTGCCTTCCCTTAATATATTTGTGGACGAGAGGTATCATTTAAAACTCTGCAGGTTTGTGAATTGCAGTGCCCCTGAGCTCCATTTTTCAACTCGCTTTTTTGGGAGCTGGCCGCAAAAGCGCAGGATTGCTTCAGGCCCTCTTCTGGTTCTGGGGGGCAGGCTGAGCTTGTGCTTAATTCTTCTTCCTGATGGGAAAATAGAGTGACCTGTGCCTGTCCCAACACCTAGAGCTAGTCTCTCATTGGTTCCCCCTCTTCCCGTTCATCCTCAGGACAAATTGCAACCTGTACGGAACAGGAGGTTAAAGGTGCTGATTCTCCAAGGAGGGAGATGGCTAGTAAATCGGCTGGAATGGCGAACCCGAGCAAAGGAGATGAGAAATGAGGTGCGTTTTAGAAACCTTTCCCGATCACACGGTGTACCATCTTCTGGGTTTCTCATGCCTGTTTTCGACGTAGGAAGATGCCCTTGAACCTGGAGATTTGGGACCCATGGGATGGGTACCATGCAGTATTACTTGAAAGGGTCTGCGTTGGCTCACCCAACCTCACCGAACCTCTCAGCCCCAAGAGTGTCCACCCTTATGTCTCAATCAGCTGTGGGTCTAGATATGGTCAATCCAGGTTGCATCACAGCCCCTGAACGAATTTTGTAAGAATTTCTCTCTCTTTCACTGCCTTTGTTTCATGGGTTTTGAAAAGTAATTTATTTTTATAATGGGGTTTAGCTGCTTTTCACGGCTGTGTTTATGCCGCTTTACACCCCCTTGACTCACTTACAGAGAGATATCAATACATAGGTTTGAAGATTCTTACTAGTCAGATATATTCTTGTGCGGTGAATAGGGGGTGTTGAGTCCAGTTCATTGAAAAAGGAATAGGTCTTGTCTCTTACATATTGGGTTTATGGAACGGTATCGGAGCTAATTTGAAACCCTTGTTTTATGCATCACCCCACCTCACCTTTCCCGTTCAGCAGCCATAGTGTGTTTTCTAAACGTGTGACTCTGTTCTGTTTTGTAATTCAGTTCAAGTGTAGCGGTTTTTACATTCCCTCTCTAAGTGATATCTTATGATAAGTGTCTTTTTCTGTGTGACTTATTTCACTTAGAATCGTCTACCTAAATCCACTCATCGTGCTGCTACTAGCCTTATGACGTGGATTTCATGGCTGAGTGATATTCCATTGTACATGAGGACCACAACTTCTTTATCCATTTTTCTCTTTCCTAGGATATTTCAGGTGTAATGAAGTGGGGGTTCTTGTCAACAGAGCAGCCCTAAACTTTGGGGTGCCTGTGTCTTGCTGATTTTTAGTTTTCCCAATTTATAGGCCCATGAGTGGAAGTGCCCTATGCTCTCCAAGCTGTGTTTTTTAGATGTTTCAGAACACACCGTACACTTCTCCAGAGTGGCTGTTGGCAATTTACATCCCACCCATCAGCGTAGCAAGGCTCCCATTTCTCCATGGCCGGTCCTGCATTTCTGGTTTGGACACTTTTTTCCGCATGGCCCTTTTGCCCGCTGGGAAGCGAGACTTCTTTGGAGCGCTGATTGGCCTTTCCAGGTTGCTTGGTTGGCCAAAAAGGGCGTATGCGTTTTTTCCTGAATATATTCAGGAAAAAACGCATACGCCCTTTTTGGCCAAGGGCATCATTGTCCACGTTTTGCCGCTTTTCATGTGCTTTCAAGGCGATTCGAATCTACCTCCTGAAATCTGTTTCCTGCAATTCTGCCTTGCTTTCAAAGCCTCTTCGTTGCCTTCCCTTAATATATTTGTGGACGAGAGGTATCATTTAAAACTCTGCAGGTTTGTGAATTGCAGTGCCCCTGAGCTCCATTTTTCAACTCGCTTTTTTGGGAGCTGGCCGCAAAAGCGCAGGATTGCTTCAGGCCCTCTTCTGGTTCTGGGGGGCAGGCTGAGCTTGTGCTTAATTCTTCTTCCTGATGGGAAAATAGAGTGACCTGTGCCTGTCCCAACCCCTAGAGCTAGTCTCTCATTGGTTCCCCCTCTTCCCGTTCATCCTCAGGACAAATTGCAACCTGTACGGAACAGGAGGTTAAAGGTGCTGATTCTCCAAGGAGGGAGATGGCTAGTAAATTGGCTGGAATGGCGAACCCGAGCAAAGGAGATGAGAAATGAGGTGCGTTTTAGAAACCTTTCCCGATCACACGGTGTACCATCTTCTGGGTTTCTCATGCCTGTTTTCGACGTAGGAAGATGCCCTTGAACCTGGAGATTTGGGACCCATGGGATGGGTACCATGCAGTATTACTTGAAAGGGTCTGCGTTGGCTCACCCAACCTCACCGAACCTCTCAGCCCCAAGAGTGTCCACCCTTATGTCTCAATCAGCTGTGGGTCTAGATATGGTCAATCCAGGTTGCATCACAGCCCCTGAACGAATTTTGTAAGAATTTCTCTCTCTTTCACTGTCTTTGTTTCACGGGTTTTGAAAAGTAATTTAGTTTTATAATGGGGTTTAGCTGCTTTTCACGGCTGTGTTTATGCCGCTTTACACCCCCTTGACTCACTTACAGAGAGATATCAATACATAGGTTTGAAGATTCTTACTAGTCAGATATATTCTTGTGCGGTGAATAGGGGGTGTTGAGTCCAGTTCACTGAAAAAGGAATAGGTCTTGTCTCTTACATATTGGGTTTATGGAACGGTATCGGAGCTAATTTGAAACCCTTGTTTTATGCATCACCCCACCTCACCTTTCCCGTTCAGCAGCCATAGTGTGTTTTCTGAACGTGTGACTCTGTTCTGTTTTGTAATTCAGTTCAAGTGTAGCGGTTTTTACATTCCCTCTCTAAGTGATATCTTATGATAAGTGTCTTTTTCTGTGTGACTTATTTCACTTAGAATCGTCGTACCTAAATCCACTCATCGTGCTGCTACTAGCCTTATGACGTGGATTTCATGGCTGAGTGATATTCCATTGTACATGAGGACCACCACTTCTTTATCCATTTTTCTCTTTCCTAGGATATTTAAGGTGTAATGAAGTGGGGGTTCTTGTCCACAGAGCAGCCCTAAACTTTGGGGTGCCTGTGTCTTGCTGATTTTTAGTTTTCCCAATTTATACGCCCATGAGTGGAAGTGCCCTATGCTCTCCAAGCTGTGTTTTTTAGATGTTTCAGAACACACCGTACACTTCTCCAGAGTGGCTGTTGGCAATTTACATCCCACCCATCAGCGTAGCAAGGCTCCCATTTCTCCATGGCCGGTCCTGCATTTCTGGTTTGGACACTTTTTTCCGCATGGCCCTTTTGCCCGCTGGGAAGCGAGACTTCTTTGGAGCGCTGATTGGCCTTTCCAGGTTGCTTGGTTGGCCAAAAAGGGCGTATGCGTTTTTTCCTGAATATATTCAGGAAAAAACGCATACGCCCTTTTTGGCCAAGGGCATCATTGTCCACGTTTTGCCGCTTTTCATGTGCTTTCAAGGCGATTCGAATCTACCTCCTGAAATCTGTTTCCTGCAATTCTGCCTTGCTTTCAAAGCCTCTTCGTTGCCTTCCCTTAATATATTTGTGGACGAGAGGTATCATTTAAAACTCTGCAGGTTTGTGAATTGCAGTGCCCCTGAGCTCCATTTTTCAACTCGCTTTTTTGGGAGCTGGCCGCAAAAGCGCAGGATTGCTTCAGGCCCTCTTCTGGTTCTGGGGGGCAGGCTGAGCTTGTGCTTAATTCTTCTTCCTGATGGGAAAATAGAGTGACCTGTGCCTGTCCCAACACCTAGAGCTAGTCTCTCATTGGTTCCCCCTCTTCCCGTTCATCCTCAGGACAAATTGCAACCTGTACGGAACAGGAGGTTAAAGGTGCTGATTCTCCAAGGAGGGAGATGGCTAGTAAATCGGCTGGAATGGCGAACCCGAGCAAAGGAGATGAGAAATGAGGTGCGTTTTAGAAACCTTTCCCGATCACACGGTGTACCATCTTCTGGGTTTCTCATGCCTGTTTTCGACGTAGGAAGATGCCCTTGAACCTGGAGATTTGGGACCCATGGGATGGGTACCATGCAGTATTACTTGAAAGGGTCTGCGTTGGCTCACCCAACCTCACCGAACCTCTCAGCCCCAAGAGTGTCCACCCTTATGTCTCAATCAGCTGTGGGTCTAGATATGGTCAATCCAGGTTGCATCACAGCCCCTGAACGAATTTTGTAAGAATTTCTCTCTCTTTCACTGCCTTTGTTTCACGGGTTTTGAAAAGTAATTTATTTTTATAATGGGGTTTAGCTGCTTTTCACGGCTGTGTTTATGCCGCTTTACACCCCCTTGACTCACTTACAGAGAGATATCAATACATAGGTTTGAAGATTCTTACTAGTCAGATATATTCTTGTGCGGTGAATAGGGGGTGTTGAGTCCAGTTCACTGAAAAAGGAATAGGTCTTGTCTCTTACATATTGGGTTTATGGAACGGTATCGGAGCTAATTTGAAACCCTTGTTTTATGCATCACCCCACCTCACCTTTCCCGTTCAGCAGCCATAGTGTGTTTTCTGAACGTGTGACTCTGTTCTGTTTTGTAATTCAGTTCAAGTGTAGCGGTTTTTACATTCCCTCTCTAAGTGATATCTTATGATAAGTGTCTTTTTCTGTGTGACTTATTTCACTTAGAATCGTCGTACCTAAATCCACTCATCGTGCTGCTACTAGCCTTATGACGTGGATTTCATGGCTGAGTGATATTCCATTGTACATGAGGACCACCACTTCTTTATCCATTTTTCTCTTTCCTAGGATATTTAAGGTGTAATGAAGTGGGGGTTCTTGTCAACAGAGCAGCCCTAAACTTTGGGGTGCCTGTGTCTTGCTGATTTTTAGTTTTCCCAATTTATACGCCCATGAGTGGAAGTGCCCTATGCTCTCCAAGCTGTGTTTTTTAGATGTTTCAGAACACACCGTACACTTCTCCAGAGTGGCTGTTGGCAATTTACATCCCACCCATCAGCGTAGCAAGGCTCCCATTTCTCCATGGCCGGTCCTGCATTTCTGGTTTGGACACTTTTTTCCGCATGGCCCTTTTGCCCGCTGGGAAGCGAGACTTCTTTGGAGCGCTGATTGGCCTTTCCAGGTTGCTTGGTTGGCCAAAAAGGGCGTATGCGTTTTTTCCTGAATATATTCAGGAAAAAACGCATACGCCCTTTTTGGCCAAGGGCATCATTGTCCACGTTTTGCCGCTTTTCATGTGCTTTCAAGGCGATTCGAATCTACCTCCTGAAATCTGTTTCCTGCAATTCTGCCTTGCTTTCAAAGCCTCTTCGTTGCCTTCCCTTAATATATTTGTGGACGAGAGGTATCATTTAAAACTCTGCAGGTTTGTGAATTGCAGTGCCCCTGAGCTCCATTTTTCAACTCGCTTTTTTGGGAGCTGGCCGCAAAAGCGCAGGATTGCTTCAGGCCCTCTTCTGGTTCTGGGGGGCAGGCTGAGCTTGTGCTTAATTCTTCTTCCTGATGGGAAAATAGAGTGACCTGTGCCTGTCCCAACACCTAGAGCTAGTCTCTCATTGGTTCCCCCTCTTCCCGTTCATCCTCAGGACAAATTGCAACCTGTACGGAACAGGAGGTTAAAGGTGCTGATTCTCCAAGGAGGGAGATGGCTAGTAAATCGGCTGGAATGGCGAACCCGAGCAAAGGAGATGAGAAATGAGGTGCGTTTTAGAAACCTTTCCCGATCACACGGTGTACCATCTTCTGGGTTTCTCATGCCTGTTTTCGACGTAGGAAGATGCCCTTGAACCTGGAGATTTGGGACCCATGGGATGGGTACCATGCAGTATTACTTGAAAGGGTCTGCGTTGGCTCACCCAACCTCACCGAACCTCTCAGCCCCAAGAGTGTCCACCCTTATGTCTCAATCAGCTGTGGGTCTAGATATGGTCAATCCAGGTTGCATCACAGCCCCTGAACGAATTTTGTAAGAATTTCTCTCTCTTTCACTGCCTTTGTTTCACGGGTTTTGAAAAGTAATTTATTTTTATAATGGGGTTTAGCTGCTTTTCACGGCTGTGTTTATGCCGCTTTACACCCCCTTGACTCACTTACAGAGAGATATCAATACATAGGTTTGAAGATTCTTACTTGTCAGATATATTCTTGTGCGGTGAATAGGGGGTGTTGAGTCCAGTTCACTGAAAAAGGAATAGGTCTTGTCTCTTACATATTGGGTTTATGGAACGGTATCGGAGCTAATTTGAAACCCTTGTTTTATGCATCACCCCACCTCACCTTTCCCGTTCAGCAGCCATAGTGTGTTTTCTGAACGTGTGACTCTGTTCTGTTTTGTAATTCAGTTCAAGTGTAGCGGTTTTTACATTCCCTCTCTAAGTGATATCTTATGATAAGTGTCTTTTTCTGTGTGACTTATTTCACTTAGAATCGTCGTACCTAAATCCACTCATCGTGCTGCTACTAGCCTTATGACGTGGATTTCATGGCTGAGTGATATTCCATTGTACATGAGGACCACCACTTCTTTATCCATTTTTCTCTTTCCTAGGATATTTAAGGTGTAATGAAGTGGGGGTTCTTGTCAACAGAGCAGCCCTAAACTTTGGGGTGCCTGTGTCTTGCTGATTTTTAGTTTTCCCAATTTATACGCCCATGAGTGGAAGTGCCCTATGCTCTCCAAGCTGTGTTTTTTAGATGTTTCAGAACACACCGTACACTTCTCCAGAGTGGCTGTTGGCAATTTACATCCCACCAATCAGCGTAGCAAGGCTCCCATTTCTCCATGGCCGGTCCTGCATTTCTGGTTTGGACACTTTTTTCCGCATGGCCCTTTTGCCCGCTGGGAAGCGAGACTTCTTTGGAGCGCTGATTGGCCTTTCCAGGTTGCTTGGTTGGCCAAAAAGGGCGTATGCGTTTTTTCCTGAATATATTCAGGAAAAAACGCATACGCCCTTTTTGGCCAAGGGCATCATTGTCCACGTTTTGCCGCTTTTCATGTGCTTTCAAGGCGATTCGAATCTACCTCCTGAAATCTGTTTCCTGCAATTCTGCCTTGCTTTCAAAGCCTCTTCGTTGCCTTCCCTTAATATATTTGTGGACGAGAGGTATCATTTAAAACTCTGCAGGTTTGTGAATTGCAGTGCCCCTGAGCTCCATTTTTCAACTCGCTTTTTTGGGAGCTGGCCGCCAAAGCGCAGGATTGCTTCAGGCCCTCTTCTGGTTCTGGGGGGCAGGCTGAGCTTGTGCTTAATTCTTCTTCCTGATGGGAAAATAGAGTGACCTGTGCCTGTCCCAACACCTAGAGCTAGTCTCTCATTGGTTCCCCCTCTTCCCGTTCATCCTCAGGACAAATTGCAACCTGTACGGAACAGGAGGTTAAAGGTGCTGATTCTCCAAGGAGGGAGATGGCTAGTAAATCGGCTGGAATGGCGAACCCGAGCAAAGGAGATGAGAAATGAGGTGCGTTTTAGAAACCTTTCCCGATCACACGGTGTACCATCTTCTGGGTTTCTCATGCCTGTTTTCGACGTAGGAAGATGCCCTTGAACCTGGAGATTTGGGACCCATGGGATGGGTACCATGCAGTATTACTTGAAAGGGTCTGCGTTGGCTCAGCCAACCTCACCGAACCTCTCAGCCCCAAGAGTGTCCACCCTTATGTCTCAATCAGCTGTGGGTCTAGATATGGTCAATCCAGGTTGCATCACAGCCCCTGAACGAATTTTGTAAGAATTTCTCTCTCTTTCACTGCCTTTGTTTCACGGGTTTTGAAAAGTAATTTATTTTTATAATGGGGTTTAGCTGCTTTTCACGGCTGTGTTTATGCCGCTTTACACCCCCTTGACTCACTTACAGAGAGATATCAATACATAGGTTTGAAGATTCTTACTAGTCAGATATATTCTTGTGCGGTGAATAGGGGGTGTTGAGTCCAGTTCACTGAAAAAGGAATAGGTCTTGTCTCTTACATATTGGGTTTATGGAACGGTATCGGAGCTAATTTGAAGCCCTTGTTTTATGCATCACCCCACCTCACCTTTCCCGTTCAGCAGCCATAGTGTGTTTTCTAAACGTGTGACTCTGTTCTGTTTTTTAATTCAGTTCAAGTGTAGGCGGTTTTTACATTCCCTCTCTAAGTGATATCTTATGATACGTGTCTTTTTCTGTGTGACTTATTTCACTTAGAATCGTCGTACCTAGATCCACTCATCGTGCTGCTACTAGCCTTATGACGTGGATTTCATGGCTGAGTGATATTCCATTGTACATGAGGACCACAACTTCTTTATCCATTTTTCTCTTTCCTAGGATATTTAAGGTGTAATGAAGTGGGGGTTCTTGTCAACAGAGCAGCCCTAAACTGTGGGGTGCCTGTGTCTTGCTGATTTTTAGTTTTCCCAATTTATACGCCCATGAGTGGAAGTGCCCTATGCTCTCCAAGCTGTGTTTTTTAGATGTTTCAGAACACACCGTACACTTCTCCAGAGTGGCTGTTGGCAATTTACATCCCACCCATCAGCGTAGCAAGGCTCCCATTTCTCCATGGCCGGTCCTGCATTTCTGGTTTGGACACTTTTTTCCGCATGGCCCTTTTGCCCGCTGGGAAGCGAGACTTCTTTGGAGCGCTGATTGGCCTTTCCAGGTTGCTTGGTTGGCCATAAAGGGCGTATGCGTTTTTTCCTGAATATATTCAGGAAAAAACGCATACGCCCTTTTTGGCCAAGGGCATCATTGTCCACGTTTTGCCGCTTTTCATGTGCTTTTAAGGCGATTCGTATCTACCTCCTGAAATCTGTTTCCTGCAATTCTGCCTTGCTTTCAAAGCCTCTTCGTTGCCTTCCCTTAATATATTTGTGGACGAGAGGTATCATTTAAAACTCTGCAGGTTTGTGAATTGCAGTGCCCCTGAGCTCCATTTTTCAACTCGCTTTTTTGGGAGCTGGCCGCAAAAGCGCAGGATTGCTTCAAGCCCTCTTCTGGTTCTGGGGGGCAGGCTGAGCTTGTGCTTAATTCTTCTTCCTGATGGGAAAATAGAGTGACCTGTGCCTGTCCCAACACCTAGAGCTAGTCTCTCATTGGTTCCCCCTCTTCCCGTTCATCCTCAGGACAAATTGCAACCTGTACGGAACAGGAGGTTAAAGGTGCTGATTCTCCAAGGAGGGAGATGGCTAGTAAATCGGCTGGAATGGCGAACCCGAGCAAAGGAGATGAGAAATGAGGTGCGTTTTAGAAACCTTTCCCGATCACACGGTGTACCATCTTCTGGGTTTCTCATGCCTGTTTTCGACGTAGGAAGATGCCCTTGAACCTGGAGATTTGGGACCCATGGGATGGGTACCATGCAGTATTACTTGAAAGGGTCTGCGTTGGCTCACCCAACCTCACCGAACCTCTCAGCCCCAAGAGTGTCCACCCTTATGTCTCAATCAGCTGTGGGTCTAGATTTGGTCAATCCAGGTTGCATCACAGCCCCTGAACGAATTTTGTAAGAATTTCTCTCTCTTTCACTGCCTTTGTTTCACGGGTTTTGAAAAGTAATTTATTTTTATAATGGGGTTTAGCTGCTTTTCACGGCTGTGTTTATGCCGCTTTACACCCCCTTGACTCACTTACAGAGAGATATCAATACATAGGTTTGAAGATTCTTACTAGTCAGATATATTCTTGTGCGGTGAATAGGGGGTGTTGAGTCCAGTTCACTGAAAAAGGAATAGGTCTTGTCTCTTACATATTGGGTTTATGGAACGGTATCGGAGCTAATTTGAAACCCTTGTTTTATGCATCACCCCACCTCACCTTTCCCGTTCAGCAGCCATAGTGTGTTTCCTAAACGTGTGACTCTGTTCTGTTTTGTAATTCAGTTCAAGTGTAGCGGTTTTTACATTCCGTCTCTAAGTGATATCTTATGATAAGTGTCTTTTTCTGTGTGACTTATTTCACTTAGAATCGTCGTACCTAAATCCACTCATCGTGCTGCTACTAGCCTTATGACGTGGATTTCATGGCTGAGTGATATTCCATTGTACATGAGGACCACAACTTCTTTATCCATTTTTCTCTTTCTTAGGATATTTAAGGTGTAATGAAGTGGGGGTTCTTGTCAACAGAGCAGCCCTAAACTTTGGGGTGCCTGTGTCTTGCTGATTTTTAGTTTTCCCAATTTATACGCCCATGAGTGGAAGTGCCCTATGCTCTCCAAGCTGTGTTTTTTAGATGTTTCAGAACACACCGTACACTTCTCCAGAGTGGCTGTTGGCAATTTACATCCCACCCATCAGCGTAGCAAGGCTCCCATTTCTCCATGGCCGGTCCTGCATTTCTGGTTTGGACACTTTTTTCCGCATGGCCCTTTTGCCCGCTGGGAAGCGAGACTTCTTTGGAGCGCTGATTGGCCTTTCCAGGTTGCTTGGTTGGCCAAAAAGGGCGTATGCGTTTTTTCCTGAATATATTCAGGAAAAAACGCATACGCCCTTTTTGGCCAAGGGCATCATTGTCCACGTTTTGCCGCTTTTCATGTGCTTTCAAGGCGATTCGAATCTACCTCCTGAAATCTGTTTCCTGCAATTCTGCCTTGCTTTCAAAGCCTCTTCGTTGCCTTCCCTTAATATATTTGTGGACGAGAGGTATCATTTAAAACTCTGCAGGTTTGTGAATTGCAGTGCCCCTGAGCTCCATTTTTCAACTCGCTTTTTTGGGAGCTGGCCGCCAAAGCGCAGGATTGCTTCAGGCCCTCTTCTGGTTCTGGGGGGCAGGCTGAGCTTGTGCTTAATTCTTCTTCCTGATGGGAAAATAGAGTGACCTGTGCCTGTCCCAACACCTAGAGCTAGTCTCTCATTGGTTCCCCCTCTTCCCGTTCATCCTCAGGACAAATTGCAACCTGTACGGAACAGGAGGTTAAAGGTGCTGATTCTCCAAGGAGGGAGATGGCTAGTAAATCGGCTGGAATGGCGAACCCGAGCAAAGGAGATGAGAAATGAGGTGCGTTTTAGAAACCTTTCCCGATCACACGGTGTACCATCTTCTGGGTTTCTCATGCCTGTTTTCGACGTAGGAAGATGCCCTTGAACCTGGAGATTTGGGACCCATGGGATGGGTACCATGCAGTACTACTTTAAAGGGTCTGCGTTGGCTCACCCAACCTCACCGAACCTCTCAGCCCCAAGAGTGTCCACCCTTATGTCTCAATCAGCTGTGGGTCTAGATATGGTCAATCCAGGTTGCATCACAGCCCCTGAACGAATTTTGTAAGAATTTCTCTCTCTTTCACTGTCTTTGTTTCACGGGTTTTGAAAAGTAATTTATTTTTATAATGGGGTTTAGCTGCTTTTCACGGCTGTGTTTATGCCGCTTTACACCCCCTTGACTCACTTACAGAGAGATATCAATACATAGGTTTGAAGATTCTTACTAGTCAGATATATTCTTGTGCGGTGAATAGGGGGTGTTGAGTCCAGTTCACTGAAAAAGGAATAGGTCTTGTCTCTTACATATTGGGTTTATGGAACGGTATCTGAGCTAATTTGAAACCCTTGTTTTATGCATCACCCCACCTCACCTTGCCCGTTCAGCAGCCATTGTGTGTTTCCTAAACGTGTGACTCTGTTCTGTTTTGTAATTCAGTTCAAGTGTAGCGGTTTTTACATTCCCTCTAGAAGTGATATCTTATGATAAGTGTCTTTTTCTGTGTGACTTATTTCACTTAGAATCGTCGTACCTAAATCCACTCATCGTGCTGCTACTAGCCTTATGACGTGGATTTCATGGCTGAGTGATATTCCATTGTACATGAGGACCACAACTTCTTTATCCATTTTTCTCTTTCCTAGGATATTTCAGGTGTAATGAAGTGGGGGTTCTTGTCAACAGAGCAGCCCTAAACTTTGGGGTGCCTGTGTCTTGCTGATTTTTAATTTTCCCAATTTATACGCCCATGAGTGGAAGTGCCCTATGCTCTCCAAGCTGTGTTTTTTAGATGTTTCAGAACACACCGTACACTTCTCCAGAGTGGCTGTTGGCAATTTACATCCCACCCATCAGCGTAGCAAGGCTCCCATTTCTCCATGGCCGGTCCTGCATTTCTGGTTTGGACACTTTTTTCCGCATGGCCCTTTTGCCCGCTGGGAAGCGAGACTTCTTTGGAGCGCTGATTGGCCTTTCCAGGTTGCTTGGTTGGCCAAAAAGGGCGTATGCGTTTTTTCCTGAATATATTCAGGAAAAAACGCATACGCCCTTTTTGGCCAAGGGCATCATTGTCCACGTTTTGCCGCTTTTCATGTGCTTTCAAGGCGATTCGAATCTACCTCCTGAAATCTGTTTCCTGCAATTCTGCCTTGCTTTCAAAGCCTCTTCGTTGCCTTCCCTTAATATATTTGTGGACGAGAGGTATCATTTAAAACTCTGCAGGTTTGTGAATTGCAGTGCCCCTGAGCTCCATTTTTCAACTCGCTTTTTTGGGAGCTGGCCGCCAAAGCGCAGGATTGCTTCAGGCCCTCTTCTGGTTCTGGGGGGCAGGCTGAGCTTGTGCTTAATTCTTCTTCCTGATGGGAAAATAGAGTGACCTGTGCCTGTCCCCACACCTAGAGCTAGTCTCTCATTGGTTCCCCCTCTTCCCGTTCATCCTCAGGACAAATTGCAACCTGTACGGAACAGGAGGTTAAAGGTGCTGATTCTCCAAGGAGGGAGATGGCTAGTAAATCGGCTGGAATGGCGAACCCGAGCAAAGGAGATGAGAAATGAGGTGCGTTTTAGAAACCTTTCCCGATCACACGGTGTACCATCTTCTGGGTTTCTCATGCCTGTTTTCGACGTAGGAAGATGCCCTTGAACCTGGAGATTTGGGACCCATGGGATGGGTACCATGCAGTATTACTTGAAAGGGTCTGCGTTGGCTCACCCAACCTCACCGAACCTCTCAGTCCCAAGAGTGTCCACCCTTATGTCTCAATCAGCTGTGGGTCTAGATATGGTCAATCCAGGTTGCATCACAGCCCCTGAACGAATTTTGTAAGAATTTCTCTCTCTTTCACTGTCTTTGTTTCACGGGTTTTGAAAAGTAATTTATTTTTATAATGGGGTTTAGCTGCTTTTCACGGCTGTGTTTATGCCGCTTTACACCCCCTTGACTCACTTACAGAGAGATATCAATACATAGGTTTGAAGATTCTTACTAGTCAGATATATTCTTGTGCGGTGAATAGGGGGTGTTGAGCCCAGTTCACTGAAAAAGGAATAGGTCTTGTCTCTTACATATTGGGTTTATGGAACGGTATCTGAGCTAATTTGAAACCCTTGTTTTATGCATCACCCCACCTCACCTTTCCCGTTCAGCAGCCATAGTGTGTTTCCTAAATGTGTGACTCTGTTCTGTTTTGCAATTCAGTTCAAGTGTAGCGGGTTTTACATTCCCTCTAGAAGTGATATCTTATGATAAGTGTCTTTTTCTGTGTGACTTATTTCACTTAGAATCGTCGTACCTAAATCCACTCATCGTGCTGCTACTAGCCTTATGACGTTGATTTCATGGCTGAGTGATATTCCATTGTACATGAGGACCACAACTTCTTTATCCATTTTTCTCTTTCCTAGGATATTTAAGGTGTAATGAAGTGGGGGTTCTTGTCAACAGAGCAGCCCTAAACTTTGGGGTGCCTGTGTCTTGCTGATTTTTAGTTTTCCCAATTTATACGCCCATGAGTGGAAGTGCCCTATGCTCTCCAAGCTGTGTTTTTTAGATGTTTCAGAACACACCGTACACTTCTCCAGAGTGGCTGTTGGCAATTTACATCCCACCCATCAGCGTAGCAAGGCTCCCATTTCTCCATGGCCGGTCCTGCATTTCTGGTTTGGACACTTTTTTCCGCATGGCCCTTTTGCCCGCTGGGAAGCGAGACTTCTTTGGAGTGCTGATTGGCCTTTCCAGGTTGCTTGGTTGGCCAAAAAGGGCGTATGCGTTTTTTCCTGAATATATTCAGGAAAAAACGCATACGCCCTTTTTGGCCAAGGGCATCATTGTCCACGTTTTGCCGCTTTTCATGTGCTTTCAAGGCGATTCGAATCTACCTCCTGAAATCTGTTTCCTGCAATTCTGCCTTGCTTTCAAAGCCTCTTCGTTGCCTTCCCTTAATATATTTGTGGACGAGAGGTATCATTTAAAACTCTGCAGGTTTGTGAATTGCAGTGCCCCTGAGCTCCATTTTTCAACTCGCTTTTTTGGGAGCTGGCCGCAAAAGCGCAGGATTGCTTCAGGCCCTCTTCTGGTTCTGGGGGGCAGGCTGAGCTTGTGCTTAATTCTTCTTCCTGATGGGAAAATAGAGTGACCTGTGCCTGTCCCAACACCTAGAGCTAGTCTCTCATTGGTTCCCCCTCTTCCCGTTCATCCTCAGGACAAATTGCAACCTGTACGGAACAGGAGGTTAAAGGTGCTGATTCTCCAAGGAGGGAGATGGCTAGTAAATCGGCTGGAATGGCGAACCCGAGCAAAGGAGATGAGAAATGAGGTGCGTTTTAGAAACCTTTCCCGATCACACGGTGTACCATCTTCTGGGTTTCTCATGCCTGTTTTCGACGTAGGAAGATGCCCTTGAACCTGGAGATTTGGGACCCATGGAATGGGTACCATGCAGTACTACTTGAAAGGGTCTGCGTTGGCTCACCCAACCTCACCGAACCTCTCAGCCCCAAGAGTGTCCACCCTTATGTCTCAATCAGCTGTGGGTCTAGATATGGTCAATCCAGGTTGCATCACAGCCCCTGAACGAATTTTGTAAGAATTTCTCTCTCTTTCACTGTCTTTGTTTCACGGGTTTTGAAAAGTAATTTATTTTTATAATGGGGTTTAGCTGCTTTTCACGGCTGTGTTTATGCCGCTTTACACCCCCTTGACTCACTTACAGAGAGATATCAATACATAGGTTTGAAGATTCTTACTAGTCAGATATATTCTTGTGCGGTGAATAGGGGGTGTTGAGCCCAGTTCACTGAAAAAGGAATAGGTCTTGTCTCTTACATATTGGGTTTATGGAACGGTATCTGAGCTAATTTGAAACCCTTGTTTTATGCATCACCCCACCTCACCTTTCCCGTTCAGCAGCCATAGTGTGTTTCCTAAATGTGTGACTCTGTTCTGTTTTGTAATTCAGTTCAAGTGTAGCGGTTTTTACATTCCCTCTCTAAGTGATATCTTATGATAAGTGTCTTTTTCTGTGTGACTTATTTCACTTAGAATCGTCGTACCTAAATCCACTCATCGTGCTGCTACTAGCCTTATGACGTGGATTTCATGGCTGAGTGATATTCCATTGTACATGAGGACCACAACTTCTTTATCCATTTTTCTCTTTCCTAGGATATTTAAGGTGTAATGAAGTGGGGGTTCTTGTCAACAGAGCAGCCCTAAACTTTGGGGTGCCTGTGTCTTGCTGATTTTTATTTTTCCCAATTTATACGCCCATGAGTGGAAGTGCCCTATGCTCTCCAAGCTGTGTTTTTTAGATGTTTCAGAACACACCGTACACTTCTCCAGAGTGGCTGTTGGCAATTTACATCCCACCCATCAGCGTAGCAAGGCTCCCATTTCTCCATGGCCGGTCCTGCATTTCTGGTTTGGACACTTTTTTCCGCATGGCCCTTTTGCCCGCTGGGAAGCGAGACTTCTTTGGAGCGCTGATTGGCCTTTCCAGGTTGCTTGGTTGGCCAAAAAGGGCGTATGCGTTTTTTCCTGAATATATTCAGGAAAAAACGCATACACCCTTTTTGGCCAAGGGCATCATTGTCCACGTTTTGCCACTTTTCATGTGCTTTCAAGGCGAGTCGAATCTACCTCCTGAAATTTGTTTCCTGCAATTCTGCCTTGCTTTCAAAGCCTCTTCGTTGCCTTCCCTTAATATATTTGTGGACGAGAGGTATCATTTAAAACTCTGCAGTTTTGTGAATTGCAGTGCCCCTGAGCTCCATTTTTCAACTCGCTTTTTTGGGAGCTGGCCGCAAAAGCGCAGGATTGCTTCAGGCCCTCTTCTGGTTCTGGGGGGCAGGCTGAGCTTGTGCTTAATTCTTCTTCCTGATGGGAAAATAGAGTGACCTGTGCCTGTCCCAACACCTAGAGCTAGTCTCTCATTGGTTCCCCCTCTTCCCGTTCATCCTCAGGACAAATTGCAACCTGTACGGAACAGGAGGTTAAAGGTGCTGATTCTCCAAGGAGGGAGATGGCTAGTAAATCGGCTGGAATGGCGAACCCGAGCAAAGGAGATGAGAAATGAGGTGCGTTTTAGAAACCTTTCCCGATCACACCGTGTACCATCTTCTGGGTTTCTCATGCCTGTTTTCGACGTAGGAAGATGCCCTTGAACCTGGAGATTTGGGACCCATGGGATGGGTACCATGCAGTATTACTTGAAAGGGTCTGCGTTGGCTCACCCAACCTCACCGAACCTCTCAGCCCCAAGAGTGTCCACCCTTATGTCTCAATCAGCTGTGGGTCTAGATATGGTCAATCCAGGTTGCATCACAGCCCCTGAACGAATTTTGTAAGAATTTCTCTCTCTTTCACTGTCTTTGTTTCACGGGTTTTGAAAAGTAATTTAGTTTTATAATGGGGTTTAGCTGCTTTTCACGGCTGTGTTTATGCCGCTTTACACCCCCTTGACTCACTTACAGAGAGATATCAATACATAGGTTTGAAGATTCTTACTAGTCAGATATATTCTTGTGCGGTGAATAGGGGGTGTTGAGTCCAGTTCACTGAAAAAGGAATAGGTCTTGTCTCTTACATATTGGGTTTATGGAACGGTATCGGAGCTAATTTGAAACCCTTGTTTTATGCATCACCCCACCTCACCTTTCCCGTTCAGCAGCCATAGTGTGTTTCCTAAATGTGTGACTCTGTTCTGTTTTGCAATTCAGTTCAAGTGTAGCGGGATTTACATTCCCTCTAGAAGTGATATCTTATGATAAGTGTCTTTTTCTGTGTGACTTATTTCACTTAGAATCGTCGTACCTAAATCCACTCATCGTGCTGCTACTAGCCTTATGACGTTGATTTCATGGCTGAGTGATATTCCATTGTACATGAGGACCACAACTTCTTTATCCATTTTTCTCTTTCCTAGGATATTGAAGGTGTAATGAAGTGGGGGTTCTTGTCAACAGAGCAGCCCTAAACTTTGGGGTGCCTGTGTCTTGCTGATTTTTAGTTTTCCCAATTTATACGCCCATGAGTGGAAGTGCCCTATGCTCTCCAAGCTGTGTTTTTTAGATGTTTCAGAACACACCGTACACTTCTCCAGAGTGGCTGTTGGCAATTTACATCCCACCCATCAGCGTAGCAAGGCTCCCATTTCTCCATGGCCGGTCCTGCATTTCTGGTTTGGACACTTTTTTCCGCATGGCCCTTTTGCCCGCTGGGAAGCGAGACTTCTTTGGAGCGCTGATTGGCCTTTCCAGGTTGCTTGGTTGGCCAAAAAGGGCGTATGCGTTTTTTCCTGAATATATTCAGGAAAAAACACATACGCCCTTTTTGGCCAAGGGCATCATTGTCCACGTTTTGCCGCTTTTCATGTGCTTTCAAGGCGATTCGAATCTACCTCCTGAAATCTGTTTCCTGCAATTCTGCCTTGCTTTCAAAGCCTCTTCGTTGCCTTCCCTTAATATATTTGTGGACGAGAGGTATCATTTAAAACTCTGCAGGTTTGTGAATTGCAGTGCCCCTGAGCTCCATTTTTCAACTCGCTTTTTTGGGAGCTGGCCGCAAAAGCGCAGGATTGCTTCAGGCCCTCTTCTGGTTCTGGGGGGCAGGCTGAGCTTGTGCTTAATTCTTCTTCCTGATGGGAAAATAGAGTGACCTGTGCCTGTCCCAACACCTAGAGTTAGTCTCTCATTGGTTCCCCCTCTTCCCGTTCATCCTCAGGACAAATTGCAACCTGTACGGAACAGGAGGTTAAAGGTGCTGATTCTCCAAGGAGGGAGATGGCTAGTAAATCGGCTGGAATGGCGAACCCGAGCAAAGGAGATGAGAAATGAGGTGCGTTTTAGAAACCTTTCCCGATCACACGGTGTACCATCTTCTGGGTTTCTCATGCCTGTTTTCGACGTAGGAAGATGCCCTTGAACCTGGAGATTTGGGACCCATGGGATGGGTACCATGCAGTACTACTTGAAAGGGTCTGCGTTGGCTCACCCAACCTCACCGAAACTCTCAGCCCCAAGAGTGTCCACCCTTATGTCTCAATCAGCTGTGGGTCTAGATATGGTCAATCCAGGTTGCATCACAGCCCCTGAACGAATTTTGTAAGAATTTCTCTCTCTTTCACTGTCTTTGTTTCACGGGTTTTGAAAAGTAATTTATTTTTATAATGGGGTTTAGCTGGTTTTCACGGCTGTGTTTATGCCGCTTTACACCCCCTTGACTCACTTACAGAGAGATATCAATACATAGGTTTGAAGATTCTTACTAGTCAGATATATTCTTGTGCGGTGAATAGGGGGTGTTGAGTCCAGTTCACTGAAAAAGGAATAGGTCTTGTCTCTTACATATTGGGTTTATGGAACGGTATCGGAGCAAATTTGAAACCCTTGTTTTATGCATCACCCCACCTCACCTTTCCCGTTCAGCAGCCATAGTGTGTTTCCTAAACGTGTGACTCTGTTCTGTTTTGTAATTCAGTTCAAGTGTAGCGGTTTTTACATTCCCTCTCTAAGTGATATCTTATGATAAGTGTCTTTTTCTGTGTGACTTATTTCACTTAGAATCGTCGTACCTAAATCCACTCATCGTGCTGCTACTAGCCTTATGACGTGGATTTCATGGCTGAGTGATATTCCATTGTACATGAGGACCACAACTTCTTTATCCATTTTTCTCTTTCCTAGGATATTTAAGGTGTAATGAAGTGGGGGTTCTTGTCAACAGAGCAGCCCTAAACTTTGGGTTGCCTGTGTCTTGCTGATTTTTAGTTTTCCCAATTTATACGCCCATGAGTGGAAGTGCCCTATGCTCTCCAAGCTGTGTTTTTTAGATGTTTCAGAACACACCGTACACTTCTGCAGAGTGGCTGTTGGCAATTTACATCCCACCCATCAGCGTAGCAAGGCTCCCATTTCTCCATGGCCGGTCCTGCATTTCTGGTTTGGACACTTTTTTCCGCATGGCCCTTTTGCCCGTTGGGAAGCGAGACTTCTTTGGAGCACTGATTGGCCTTTCCAGGTTGCTTGGTTGGCCAAAAAGGGCGTATGCGTTTTTTCCTGAATATATTCAGGAAAAAACGCATACGCCCTTTTTGGCCAAGGGCATCATTGTCCACGTTTTGCCGCTTTTCATGTGCTTTCAAGACGATTCGAATCTACCTCCTGAAATCTGTTTCCTGCAATTCTGCCTTGCTTTCAAAGCCTCTTCGTTGCCTTCCCTTAATATATTTGTGGACGAGAGGTATCATTTAATACTCTGCAGGTTTGTGAATTGCAGTGCCCCTGAGCTCCATTTTTCAACTCGCTTTTTTGGGAGCTGGCCGCAAAAGCGCAGGATTGCTTCAGGCCCTCTCTTCGTTCTGGGGGGCAGGCTGAGCTTGTGCTTAATTCTTCTTCCTGATGGGAAAATAGAGTGACCTGTGCCTGTCCCAACACCTAGAGCTAGTCTCTCATTGCTTCCCCCTCTTCCCGTTCATCCTCAGGACAAATTGCAACCTGTACGGAACAGGAGGTTAAAGGTGCTGATTCTCCAAGGAGGGAGATGGCTAGTAAATCAGCTGGAATGGCGAACCCGAGCAAAGGAGATGAGAAATGAGGTGCGTTTTAGAAACCTTTCCCGATCACACGGTGTACCATCTTCTGGGTTTCTCATGCCTGTTTTCGACGTAGGAAGATGCCCTTGAACCTGGAGATTTGGGACCCATGGGATGGGTACCATGCAGTACTACTTGAAAGGGTCTGCGTTGGCTCACCCAACCTCACCGAACCTCTCAGCCCCAAGAGTGTCCACCCTTATGTCTCAATCAGCTGTGGGTCTAGATATGGTCAATCCAGGTTGCATCACAGCCCCTGAACGAATTTTGTAAGAATTTCTCTCTCTTTCACTGTCTTTGTTTCACGGGTTTTGAAGAGTAATTTATTTTTATAATGGGGTTTAGCTGCTTTTCACGGCTGTGTTTATGCCGCTTTACACCCCCTTGACTCACTTACAGAGAGATATCAATACATAGGTTTGAAGATTCTTACTAGTCAGATATATTCTTGTGCGGTGAATAAGGGGTGTTGAGTCCAGTTCACTGAAAAATGAATAGGTCTTGTCTCTTACATATTGGGTTTATGGAACGGTATCGAAGCTAATTTGAAACCCTTGTTTTATGCATCACCCCACCTCCCCTTTCCCGTTCAGCAGCCATAGTGTGTTTCCTAAACGTGTGACTCTGTTCTGTTTTGTAATTCAGTTCAAGTGTAGCGGTTTTTACATTCCCTCTCTAAGTGATATCTTAGGATAAGTGTCTTTTTCTGTGTGACTTATTTCACTTAGAATCGTCGTACCTAAATCCACTCATCGTGCTGCTACTAGCCTTATGACGTGGATTTCATGGCTGAGTGATATTCCATTGTACATGAGGACCACAACTTCTTTATCCATTTTTCTCTTTCCTAGGATATTTAAGGTGTAATGAAGTGGGGGTTCTTGTCCACAGAGCAGCCCTAAACTTTGGGGTGCCTGTGTCTTGCTGATTTTTAGTTTTCCCAATTTATACGCCCATGAGTGGAAGTGCCCTATGCTCTCCAAGCTGTGTTTTTTAGATGTTTCAGAACACACCGTACACTTCTCCGGAGTGGCTGTTGGCAATTTACATCCCACCCATCAGCATAGCAAGGCTCCCATTTCTCCATGGCCGGTCCTGCATTTCTGGTTTGGACACTTTTTTCCGCATGGCCCTTTTGCCCGCTCGGAAGCGAGACTTCTTTGGAGCGCTGATTGGCCTTTCCAGGTTGCTTGGTTGGCCAAAAAGGGCGTATGCGTTTTTTCCTGAATATATTCAGGAAAAAACGCATACGCCCTTTTTGGCCAAGGGCATCATTGTCCACGTTTTGCCGCTTTTCATGTGCTTTCAAGGCGATTCGAATCTACCTCCTGAAATCTGTTTCCTGCAATTCTGCCTTGCTTAAAAAGCCTCTTCGTTGCCTTCCCTTAATATATTTGTGGACGAGAGGTATCATTTAAAACTCTGCAGGTTTGTGAATTGCAGTGCCCCTGAGCTCCATTTTTCAACTCGCTTTTTTGGGAGCTGGCCGCAAAAGCGCAGGATTGCTTCAGGCCCTCTTCTGGTTCTGGGGGGCAGGCTGAGCTTGTGCTTAATTCTTCTTCCTGATGGGAAAATAGAGTGACCTGTGCCTGTCCCAACACCTAGAGCTAGTCTCTCATTGGTTCCCCCTCTTCCCGTTCATCCTCAGGACAAATTGCAACCTGTACGGAACAGGAGGTTAAAGGTGCTGATTCTCCAAGGAGGGAGATGGCTAGTAAATCGGCTGGAATGGCGAACCCGAGCAAAGGAGATGAGAAATGAGGTGCGTTTTAGAAACCTTTCCCGATCACACGGTGTACCATCTTCTGGGTTTCTCATGCCTGTTTTCGACGTAGGAAGATGCCCTTGAACCTGGAGATTTGGGACCCATGGGATGGGTACCATGCAGTATTACTTGAAAGGGTCTGCGTTGGCTCACCCAACCTCACCAAACCTGTCAGCCCCATGAGTGTCCACCCTTATGTCTCAATCAGCTGTGGGTCTAGATATGGTCAATCCAGGTTGCATCACAGCCCCTGAACGAATTTTGTAAGAATTTCTCTCTCTTTCACTGTCTTTGTTTCACGGGTTTTGAAAAGTAATTTATTTTTATAATGGGGTTTAGCTGCTTTTCACGGCTGTGTTTATGCCGCTTTACACCCCCTTGACTCACTTACAGAGAGATATCAATACATAGGTGTGAAGATTCTTACTAGTCAGATATATTCTTGTGTGGTGAATAGGGGGTGTTGAGTCCACTTCACTGAAAAAGGAATAGGTCTTGTCTCTTACATATTGGGTTTATGGAACGGTATCGGAGCTAATTTGAAACCCTTGTTTTATGCATCACCCCACCTCACCTTTCCCGTTCAGCAGCCATAGTGTGTTTCCTAAACGTGTGACTCTGTTCTGTTTTGTAATTCAGTTCAAGTGTAGCGGTTTTTACATTCCCTCTCTAAGTGATATCTTAGGATAAGTGTCTTTTTCTGTGTGACTTATTTCACTTAGAATCGTCGTACCTAAATCCACTCATCGTGCTGCTACTAGCCTTATGACGTTGATTTCATGGCTGAGTGATATTCCATTGTACATGAGGACCACAACTTCTTTATCCATTTTTCTCTTTCCTAGGATATTTAAGGTGTAATGAAGTGGGGGTTCTTGTCAACAGAGCAGCCCTAAACTTTGGGGTGCCTGTGTCTTGCTGATTTTTAGTTTTCCCAATTTATACGCCCATGAGTGGAAGTGCCCTATGCTCTCCAAGCTGTGTTTTTTAGATGTTTCAGAACACACCGTACACTTCTCCAGAGTGGCTGTTGGCAATTTACATCCCACCCATCAGCGTAGCAAGGCTCCCATTTCTCCATGGCCGGTCCTGCATTTCTGGTTTGGACACTGTTTTCCGCATGGCCCTTTTGCCCGCTGGGAAGCGAGACTTCTTTGGAGCGCTGATTTGCCTTTCCAGGTTGCTTGGTTGGCCAAAAAGGGCGTATGCGTTTTTTCCTGAATATATTCAGGAAAAAAAGCATACGCCCTTTTTGGCCAAGGGCATCATTGTCCACGTTTTGCCGCTTTTCATGTGCTTTCAAGGCGATTCGAATCTACCTCCTGAAATCTGTTTCCTGCAATTCTGCCTTGCTTTCAAAGCCTCTTCGTTGCCTTCCCTTAATATATTTGTGGACGAGAGGTATCATTTAAAACTCTGCAGGTTTGTGAATTGCAGTGCCCCTGAGCTCCATTTTTCAACTCGCTTTTTTGGGAGCTGGCCGCAAAAGCGCAGGATTGCTTCAGGCCCTCTTCTGGTTCTGGGGGGCAGGCTGAGCTTGTGCTTAATTCTTCTTCCTGATGGGAAAATAGAGTGACCTGTGCCTGTCCCAACACCTAGAGCTAGTCTCTCATTGGTTCCCCCTCTTCCCGTTCATCCTCAGGACAAATTGCAACCTGTACGGAACAGGAGGTTAAAGGTGCTGATTCTCCAAGGAGGGAGATGGCTAGTAAATCGGCTGGAATGGCGAACCCGAGCAAAGGAGATGAGAAATGAGGTGCGTTTTAGAAACCTTTCCCGATCACACGGTGTACCATCTTCTGGGTTTCTCATGCCTGTTTTCGACGTAGGAAGATGCCCTTGAACCTGGAGATTTGGGACCCATGGGATGGGTACCATGCAGTACTACTTGAAAGGGTCTGCGTTGGCTCACCCAACCTCACCGAACCTCTCAGCCCCAAGAGTGTCCACCCTTATGTCTCAATCAGCTGTGGGTCTAGATATGGTCAATCCAGGTTGCATCACAGCCCCTGAACGAATTTTGTAAGAATTTCTCTCTCTTTCACTGTCTTTGTTTCACGGGTTTTGAAAAGTAATTTATTTTTATAATGGGGTTTAGCTGCTTTTCACGGCTGTGTTTATGCCGCTTTACACCCCCTTGACTCACTTACAGAGAGATATCAATACATAGGTTTGAAGATTCTTACTAGTCAGATATATTCTTGTGCGGTGAATAGGGGGTGTTGAGTCCAGTTCACTGAAAAAGGAATAGGTCTTGTCTCTTACATATTGGGTTTATGGAACGGTATCGGAGCTAATTTGAAACCCTTGTTTTATGCATCACCCCACCTCACCTTTCCCGTTCAGCAGCCATAGTGTGTTTCCTAAACGTGGGACTCTGTTCTGTTTTGTAATTCAGTTCAAGTGTAGCGGTTTTTACATTCCCTCTCTAAGTGATATCTTATGATAAGTGTCTTTTTCTGTGTGACTTATTTCACTTAGAATCGTCGTACCTAAATCCACTCATCGTGCTGCTACTAGCCTTATGACGTTGATTTCATGGCTGAGTGATATTCCATTGTACATGAGGACCACAACTTCTTTATCCATTTTTCTCTTTCCTAGGATATTGAAGGTGTAATGAAGTGGGGGTTCTTGTCAACAGAGCAGCCCTAAACTTTGGGGTGCCTGTGTCTTGCTGATTTTTAGTTTTCCCAATTTATACGCCCATGAGTGGAAGTGCCCTATGCTCTCCAAGCTGTGTTTTTTACATGTTTCAGAACACACCGTACACTTCTCCAGAGTGGCTGTTGGCAATTTACATCCCACCCATCAGCGTAGCAAGGCTCCCATTTCTCCATGGCCGGTCCTGCATTTCTGGTTTGGACACTTTTTTCCGCATGGCCCTTTTGCCCGCTGGGAAGCGATACTTCTTTTGAGCGCTGATTGGCCTTTCCAGGTTGCTTGGTTGGCCAAAAAGGGCGTATGCGTTTTTTCCTGAATATATTCAGGAAAAAACGCATACGCCCTTTTTGGCCAAGGGCATCATTGTCCACGTTTTGCCGCTTTTCATGTGCTTTCAAGGCGATTCGAATCTACCTCCTGAAATCTGTTTCCTGCAATTCTGCCTTGCTTTCAAAGCCTCTTCGTTGCCTTCCCTTAATATATTTGTGGACGAGAGGTATCATTTAAAACTCTGCAGGTTTGTGAATTGCAGTGCCCCTGAGCTCCATTTTTCAACTCGCTTTTTTGGGAGCTGGCCGCAAAAGCGCAGGATTGCTTCAGGCCCTCTTCTGGTTCTGGGGGGCAGGCTGAGCTTGTGCTTAATTCTTCTTCCTGATGGGAAAATAGAGTGACCTGTGCCTGTCCCAACACCTAGAGCTAGTCTCTCATTGGTTCCCCCTCTTCCCGTTCATCCTCAGGACAAATTGCAACCTGTACGGAACAGGAGGTTAAAGGTGCTGATTCTCCAAGGAGGGAGATGGCTAGTAAATCGGCTGGAATGGCGAACCCGAGCAAAGGAGATGAGAAATGAGGTGCGTTTTAGAAACCTTTCCCGATCACACGGTGTACCATCTTCTGGGTTTCTCATGCCTGTTTTCGACGTAGGAAGATGCCCTTGAACCTGGAGATTTGGGACCCATGGGATGGGTACCATGCAGTACTACTTGAAAGGGTCTGCGTTGGCTCACCCAACCTCACCGAACCTCTCAGCCCCAAGAGTGTCCACCCTTATGTCTCAATCAGCTGTGGGTCTAGATATGGTCAATCCAGGTTGCATCACAGCCCCTGAACGAATTTTGTAAGAATTTCTCTCTCTTTCACTGTCTTTGTTTCACGGGTTTTGAAAAGTAATTTATTTTTATAATGGGCTTTAGCTGCTTTTCACGGCTGTGTTTATGCCGCTTTACACCCCATTGACTCACTTACAGAGAGATATCAATACATAGGTTTGAAGATTCTTTCTAGTCAGATATATTCTTGTGTGGTGAATAGGGGGTGTTGAGTCCAGTTCACTGAAAAAGGAATAGGTCTTGTCTCTTACATATTGGGTTTATGGAACGGTATCGGAGCTAATTTGAAACCCTTGTTTTATGCATCACCCCACCTCACCTTTCCCGTTCAGCAGCCATAGTGTGTTTCCTAAACGTGTGACTCTGTTCTGTTTTGTAATTCAGTTCAAGTGTAGCGGTTTTTACATTCCCTCTCTAAGTGATATCTTATGATAAGTGTCTTTTTCTGTGTGACTTATTTCACTTAGAATCGTCGTACCTAAATCCACTCGTCGTGCTGCTACTAGCCTTATGACGTGGATTTCATGGCTGAGTGATATTCCATTGTACATGAGGACCACAACTTCTTTATCCATTTTTCTCTTTCCTAGGATATTTAAGGTGTAATGAAGTGGGGGTTCTTGTCAACAGAGCAGCCCTAAACTTTGGGGTGCCTGTGTCTTGCTGATTTTTAGTTTTCCCAATTTATACGCCCATGAGTGGAAGTGCCCTATGCTCTCCAAGCTGTGTTTTTTAGATGTTTCAGAACACACCGTACACTTCTCCGGAGTGGCTGTTGGCAATTTACATCCCACCCATCAGCGTAGCAAGGCTCCCATTTCTCCATGGCCGGTCCTGCATTTCTGGTTTGGACACTTTTTTCCGCATGGCCCTTTTGCCCGCTGGGAAGCGAGACTTCTTTGGAGCGCTGATTGGCCTTTCCAGGTTGCTTGGTTGGCCAAAAAGGGCGTATGCGTTTTTTCCTGAATATATTCAGGAAAAAACGCATACGCCCTTTTTGGCCAAGGGCATCATTGTCCACGTTTTGCCGCTTTTCATGTGCTTTCAAGGCGATTCGAATCTACCTCCTGAAATCTGTTTCCTGCAATTCTGCCTTGCTTTCAAAGCCTCTTCGTTGCCTTCCCTTAATATATTTGTGGACGAGAGGTATCATTTAAAACTCTGCAGGTTTGTGAATTGCAGTGCCCCTGAGCTCCATTTTTCAACTCGCTTTTTTGGGAGCTGGCCGCAAAAGCGCAGGATTGCTTCAGGCCCTCTTCTGGTTCTGGGGGGCAGGCTGAGCTTGTGCTTAATTCTTCTTCCTGATGGGAAAATAGAGTGACCTGTGCCTGTCCCAACACCTAGAGCTAGTCTCTCATTGGTTCCCCCTCTTCCCGTTCATCCTCAGGACAAATTGCAACCTGTACGGAACAGGAGGTTAAAGGTGCTGATTCTCCAAGGAGGGAGATGGCTAGTAAATCGGCTGGAATGGCGAACCCGAGCAAAGGAGATGAGAAATGAGGTGCGTTTTAGAAACCTTTCCCGATCACACGGTGTACCATCTTCTGGGTTTCTCATGCCTGTTTTCGACGTAGGAAGATGCCCTTGAACCTGGAGATTTGGGACCCATGGGATGGGTACCATGCAGTATTACTTGAAAGGGTCTGCGTTGGCTCACCCAACCTCACCGAACCTCTCAGCCCCAAGAGTGTCCACCCTTATGTCTCAATCAGCTGTGGGTCTAGATATGGTCAATCCAGGTTGCATCACAGCCCCTGAACGAATTTTGTAAGAATTTCTCTCTCTTTCACTGTCTTTGTTTCACGGGTTTTGAAGAGTAATTTATTTTTATAATGGGGTTTAGCTGCTTTTCACGGCTGTGTTTATGCCGCTTTACACCCCGTTGACTCACTTACAGAGAGATATCAATACATAGGTTTGAAGATTCTTACTAGTCAGATATATTCTTGTGCGGTGAATAAGGGGTGTTGAGTCCAGTTCACTGAAAAAGGAATAGGTCTTGTCTCTTACATATTGGGTTTATGGAACGGTATCGGAGCTAATTTGAAACCCTTGTTTTATGCATCACCCCACCTCCCCTTTCCCGTTCAGCAGCCATAGTGTGTTTCCTAAACGTGGGACTCTGTTCTGTTTTGTAATTCAGTTCAAGTGTAGCGGTTTTTACATTCCCTCTCTAAGTGATATCTTAGGATAAGTGTCTTTTTCTGTGTGACTTATTTCACTTAGAATCGTCGTACCTAAATCCACTCATCGTGCTGCTACTAGCCTTATGACGTGGATTTCATGGCTGAGTGATATTCCATTGTACATGAGGACCACAACTTCTTTATCCATTTTTCGCTTTCCTAGGATATTTAAGGTGTAATGAAGTGGGGGTTCTTGTCAACAGAGCAGCCCTAAACTTTGGGGTGCCTGTGTCTTGCTGATTTTTAGTTTTCCCAATTTATACGCCCATGAGTGGAAGTGCCCTATGCTCTCCAAGCTGTGTTTTTTAGATGTTTCAGAACACACCGTACACTTCTCCGGAGTGGCTGTTGGCAATTTACATCCCACTTATCAGCGTAGCAAGGCTCCCATTTCTCCATGGCCGGTCCTGCATTTCTGGTTTGGACACTTTTTTCCGCATGGCCCTTTTGCCCGCTGGGAAGCGAGACTTCTTTGGAGCGCTGATTGGCCTTTCCAGGTTGCTTGGTTGGCCAAAAAGGGCGTATGCGTTTTTTCCTGAATATATTCAGGAAAAAACGCATACGCCCTTTTTGGCCAAGGGCATCATTGTCCACGTTTTGCCGCTTTTCATGTGCTTTCAAGGCGATTCGAATCTACCTCCTGAAATCTGTTTCCTGCAATTCTGCCTTGCTTTCAAAGCCTCTTCGTTGCCTTCCCTTAATATATTTGTGGACGAGAGGTATCATTTAAAACTCTGCAGGTTTGTGAATTGCAGTGCCCCTGAGCTCCATTTTTCAACTCGCTTTTTTGGGAGCTGGCCGCAAAAGCGCAGGATTGCTTCAGGCCCTCTTCTGGTTCTGGGGGGCAGGCTGAGCTTGTGCTTAATTCTTCTTCCTGATGGGAAAATAGAGTGACCTGTGCCTGTCCCAACACCTAGAGCTAGTCTCTCATTGGTTCCCCCTCTTCCCGTTCATCCTCAGGACAAATTGCAACCTGTACGGAACAGGAGGTTAAAGGTGCTGATTCTCCAAGGAGGGAGATGGCTAGTAAATCGGCTGGTATGGCGAACCCGAGCAAAGGAGATGAGAAATGAGGTGCGTTTTAGAAACCTTTCCCGATCACACGGTTTACCATCTTCTGGGTTTCTCATGCCTGTTTTCGATGTAGGAAGATGCCCTTGAACCTGGAGATTTGGGACCCATGGGATGGGTACCATGCAGTATTACTTGAAAGGGTCTGCGTTGGCTCACCCAACCTCACCGAACCTCTCAGCCCCAAGAGTGTCCACCCTTATGTCTCAATCAGCTGTGGGTCTAGATATGGTCAATCCAGGTTGCATCACAGCCCCTGAACGAATTTTGTAAGAATTTCTCTCTCTTTCACTGTCTTTGTTTCACGGGTTTTGAAAAGTAATTTATTTTTATAATGGGGTTTAGCTGCTTTTCACGGCTGTGTTTATGCCGCTTTACACCCCCTTGACTCACTTACAGAGAGATATCAATACATAGGTGTGAAGATTCTTACTAGTCAGATATATTCTTGTGTGGTGAATAGGGGGTGTTGAGTCCAGTTCACTGAAAAATGAATAGGTCTTGTCTCTTACATATTGGGTTTATGGAACGGTATCGGAGCTAATTTGAATCCCTTGTTTTATGCATCACCCCACCTCACCTTTCCCGTTCAGCAGCCATAGTGTGTTTCCTAAACGTGTGACTCTGTTCTGTTTTGTAATTCAGTTCAAGTGTAGCGGTTTTTACATTCCCTCTCTAAGTGATATCTTATGATAAGTGTCTTTTTCTGTGTGACTTATTTCACTTAGAATCGTCGTACCTAAATCCACTCATCGTGCTGCTACTAGCCTTATGACGTGGATTTCATGGCTGAGTGATATTCCATTGTACATGAGGACCACAACTTCTTTATCCATTTTTCTCTTTCCTAGGATATTTAAGGTGTAATGAAGTGGGGGTTCTTGTCAACAGAGCAGCCCTAAACTTTGGGGTGCCTGTGTCTTGCTGATTTTTAGTTTTCCCAATTTATACGCCCATGAGTGGAAGTGCCCTATGCTCTCCAAGCTGTGTTTTTTAGATGTTTCAGAACACACCGTACACTTCTCCGGAGTGGCTGTTGGCAATTTACATCCCACCCATCAGCGTAGCAAGGCTCCCATTTCTCCATGGCCGGTCCTGCATTTCTGGTTTGGACACTTTTTTCCGCATGGCCCTTTTGCCCGCTGGGAAGCGAGTCTTCTTTGGAGCGCTGATTGGCCTTTCCAGGTTGCTTGGTTGGCCAAAAAGGGCGTATGCGTTTTTTCCTGAATATATTCAGGAAAAAACGCATACGCCCTTTTTGGCCAAGGGCATCATTGTCCACGTTTTGCCGCTTTTCATGTGCTTTCAAGGCGATTCGAATCTACCTCCTGAAATCTGTTTCCTGCAATTCTGCCTTGCTTTCAAAGCCTCTTCGTTGCCTTCCCTTAATATATTTGTGGACGAGAGGTATCATTTAAAACTCTGCAGGTTTGTGAATTGCAGTGCCCCTGAGCTCCATTTTTCAACTCGCTTTTTTGGGAGCTGGCCGCAAAAGCGCAGGATTGCTTCAGGCCCTCTTCTGGTTCTGGGGGGCAGGCTGAGCTTGTGCTTAATTCTTCTTCCTGATGGGAAAATAGAGTGACCTGTGCCTGTCCCAACACCTAGAGCTAGTCTCTCATTGGTTCCCCCTCTTCCCGTTCATCCTCAGGACAAATTGCAACCTGTACGGAACAGGAGGTTAAAGGTGCTGATTCTCCAAGGAGGGAGATGGCTAGTAAATCGGCTGGAATGGCGAACCCGAGCAAAGGAGATGAGAAATGAGGTGCGTTTTAGAAACCTTTCCCGATCACACGGTGTACCATCTTCTGGGTTTCTCATGCCTGTTTTCGACGTAGGAAGATGCCCTTGAACCTGGAGATTTGGGACCCATGGGATGGGTACCATGCAGTATTACTTGAAAGGGTCTGCGTTGGCTCACCCAACCTCACCGAACCTCTCAGCCCCAAGAGTGTCCACCCTTATGTCTCAATCAGCTGTGGGTCTAGATATGGTCAATCCAGGTTGCATCACAGCCCCTGAACGAATTTTGTAAGAATTTCTCTCTCTTTCACTGCCTTTGTTTCACGGGTTTTGAAAAGTAATTTATTTTTATAATGGGGTTTAGCTGCTTTTCACGGCTGTGTTTATGCCGCTTTACACTCCCTTGACTCACTTACAGAGAGATATCAATACATAGGTTTGAAGATTCTTACTAGTCAGATATATTCTTGTGCGGTGAATAGGGGGTGTTGAGTCCAGTTCACTGAAAAAGGAATAGGTCTTGTCTCTTACATATTGGGTTTATGGAACGGTATCGGAGCTAATTTGAAACCCTTGTTTTATGCATCACCCCACCTCACCTTTCCCGTTCAGCAGCCATAGTGTGTTTTCTAAACGTGTGACTCTGTTCTGTTTTGTAATTCAGTTCAAGTGTAGGCGGTTTTTACATTCCCTCTCTAAGTGATATCTTATGATAAGTGTCTTTTTCTGTGTGACTTATTTCACTTAGAATCGTCGTACCTAAATCCACTCATCGTGCTGCTACTAGCCTTATGACGTGGATTTCATGGCTGAGTGATATTCCATTGTACATGAGGACCACAACTTCTTTATCCATTTTTCTCTTTCCTAGGATATTTAAGGTGTAATGAAGTGGGGGTTCTTGTCAACAGAGCAGCCCTAAACTTTGGGGTGCCTGTGTCTTGCTGATTTTTAGTTTTCCCAATTTATACGCCCATGAGTGGAAGTGCCCTATGCTCTCCAAGCTGTGTTTTTTAGATGTTTCAGAACACACCGTACACTTCTCCGGAGTGGCTGTTGGCAATTTACATCCCACCCATCAGCGTAGCAAGGCTCCCATTTCTCCATGGCCGGTCCTGCATTTCTGGTTTGGACACTTTTTTCCGCATGGCCCTTTTGCCCGCTGGGAAGCGAGACTTCTTTGGAGCGCTGATTGGCCTTTCCAGGTTGCTTGGTTGGCCAAAAAGGGCGTATGCGTTTTTTCCTGAATATATTCAGGAAAAAACGCATACGCCCTTTTTGGCCAAGGGCATCATTGTCCACGTTTTGCCGCTTTTCATGTGCTTTCAAGGCGATTCGAATCTACCTCCTGAAATCTGTTTCCTGCAATTCTGCCTTGCTTTCAAAGCCTCTTCGTTGCCTTCCCTTAATATATTTGTGGACGAGAGGTATCATTTAAAACTCTGCAGGTTTGTGAATTGCAGTGCCCCTGAGCTCCATTTTTCAACTCGCTTTTTTGGGAGCTGGCCGCAAAAGCGCAGGATTGCTTCAGGCCCTCTTCTGGTTCTGGGGGGCAGGCTGAGCTTGTGCTTAATTCTTCTTCCTGATGGGAAAATAGAGTGACCTGTGCCTGTCCCAACACCTAGAGCTAGTCTCTCATTGGTTCCCCCTCTTCCCGTTCATCCTCAGGACAAATTGCAACCTGTACGGAACAGGAGGTTAAAGGTGCTGATTCTCCAAGGAGGGAGATGGCTAGTAAATCGGCTGGAATGGCGAACCCGAGCAAAGGAGATGAGAAATGAGGTGCGTTTTAGAAACCTTTCCCGATCACACGGTGTACCATCTTCTGGGTTTCTCATGCCTGTTTTCGACGTAGGAAGATGCCCTTGAACCTGGAGATTTGGGACCCATGGGATGGGTACCATGCAGTATTACTTGAAAGGGTCTGCGTTGGCTCACCCAACCTCACCGAACCTCTCAGCCCCAAGAGTGTCCACCCTTATGTCTCAATCAGCTGTGGGTCTAGATATGGTCAATCCAGGTTGCATCACAGCCCCTGAACGAATTTTGTAAGAATTTCTCTCTCTTTCACTGTCTTTGTTTCACGGGTTTTGAAGAGTAATTTATTTTTATAATGGGGTTTAGCTGCTTTTCACGGCTGTGTTTATGCCGCTTTACACCCCGTTGACTCACTTACAGAGAGATATCAATACATAGGTTTGAAGATTCTTACTAGTCAGATATATTCTTGTGCGGTGAATAAGGGGTGTTGAGTCCAGTTCACTGAAAAAGGAATAGGTCTTGTCTCTTACATATTGGGTTTATGGAACGGTATCGGAGCTAATTTGAAACCCTTGTTTTATGCATCACCCCACCTCCCCTTTCCCGTTCAGCAGCCATAGTGTGTTTCCTAAACGTGTGACTCTGTTCTGTTTTGTAATTCAGTTCAAGTGTAGCGGTTTTTACATTCCCTCTCTAAGTGATATCTTAGGATAAGTGTCTTTTTCTGTGTGACTTATTTCACTTAGAATCGTCGTACCTAAATCCACTCATCGTGCTGCTACTAGCCTTATGACGTTGATTTCATGGCATAGTGATATTCCATTGTACATGAGGACGACAACTTCTTTATCCATTTTTCGCTTTCCTAGGATATTTAAGGTGTAATGAAGTGGGGGTTCTTGTCAACAGAGCAGCCCTAAACTTTGGGGTGCCTGTGTCTTGCTGATTTTTAGTTTTCCCAATTTATACGCCCATGAGTGGAAGTGCCCTATGCTCTCCAAGCTGTGTTTTTTAGATGTTTCAGAACACACCGTACACTTCTCCGGAGTGGCTGTTGGCAATTTACATCCCACTTATCAGCGTAGCAAGGCTCCCATTTCTCCATGGCCGGTCCTGCATTTCTGGTTTGGACACTTTTTTCCGCATGGCCCTTTTGCCCGCTGGGAAGCGAGACTTCTTTGGAGCGCTGATTGGCCTTTCCAGGTTGCTTGGTTGGCCAAAAAGGGCGTATGCGTTTTTTCCTGAATATATTCAGGAAAAAACGCATACGCCCTTTTTGGCCAAGGGCATCATTGTCCACGTTTTGCCGCTTTTCATGTGCTTTCAAGGCGATTCGAATCTACCTCCTGAAATCTGTTTCCTGCAATTCTGCCTTGCTTTCAAAGCCTCTTCGTTGCCTTCCCTTAATATATTTGTGGACGAGAGGTATCATTTAAAACTCTGCAGGTTTGTGAATTGCAGTGCCCCTGAGCTCCATTTTTCAACTCGCTTTTTTGGGAGCTGGCCGCAAAAGCGCAGGATTGCTTCAGGCCCTCTTCTGGTTCTGGGGGGCAGGCTGAGCTTGTGCTTAATTCTTCTTCCTGATGGGAAAATAGAGTGACCTGTGCCTGTCCCAACACCTAGAGCTAGTCTCTCATTGGTTCCCCCTCTTCCCGTTCATCCTCAGGACAAATTGCAACCTGTACGGAACAGGAGGTTAAAGGTGCTGATTCTCCAAGGAGGGAGATGGCTAGTAAATCGGCTGGAATGGCGAACCCGAGCAAAGGAGATGAGAAATGAGGTGCGTTTTAGAAACCTTTCCCGATCACACGGTGTACCATCTTCTGGGTTTCTCATGCCTGTTTTCGATGTAGGAAGATGCCCTTGAACCTGGAGATTTGGGACCCATGGGATGGGTACCATGCAGTATTACTTGAAAGGGTCTGCGTTGGCTCACCCAACCTCACCGAACCTCTCAGCCCCAAGAGTGTCCACCCTTATGTCTCAATCAGCTGTGGGTCTAGATATGGTCAATCCAGGTTGCATCACAGCCCCTGAACGAATTTTGTAAGAATTTCTCTCTCTTTCACTGTCTTTGTTTCACGGGTTTTGAAAAGTAATTTATTTTTATAATGGGGTTTAGCTGCTTTTCACGGCTGTGTTTATGCCGCTTTACACCCCCTTGACTCACTTACAGAGAGATATCAATACATAGGTGTGAAGATTCTTACTAGTCAGATATATTCTTGTGTGGTGAATAGGGGGTGTTGAGTCCAGTTCACTGAAAAATGAATAGGTCTTGTCTCTTACATATTGGGTTTATGGAACGGTATCGGAGCTAATTTGAAACCCTTGTTTTATGCATCACCCCACCTCCCCTTTCCCGTTCAGCAGCCATAGTGTGTTTCCTAAACGTGTGACTCTGTTCTGTTTTGTAATTCAGTTCAAGTGTAGCGGTTTTTACATTCCCTCTCTAAGTGATATCTTAGGATAAGTGTCTTTTTCTGTGTGACTTATTTCACTTAGAATCGTCGTACCTAAATCCACTCATCGTGCTGCTACTAGCCTTATGACGTTGATTTCATGGCATAGTGATATTCCATTGTACATGAGGACGACAACTTCTTTATCCATTTTTCGCTTTCCTAGGATATTTAAGGTGTAATGAAGTGGGGGTTCTTGTCAACAGAGCAGCCCTAAACTTTGGGGTGCCTGTGTCTTGCTGATTTTTAGTTTTCCCAATTTATACGCCCATGAGTGGAAGTGCCCTATGCTCTCCAAGCTGTGTTTTTTAGATGTTTCAGAACACACCGTACACTTCTCCGGAGTGGCTGTTGGCAATTTACATCCCACTTATCAGCGTAGCAAGGCTCCCATTTCTCCATGGCCGGTCCTGCATTTCTGGTTTGGACACTTTTTTCCGCATGGCCCTTTTGCCCGCTGGGAAGCGAGACTTCTTTGGAGCGCTGATTGGCCTTTCCAGGTTGCTTGGTTGGCCAAAAAGGGCGTATGCGTTTTTTCCTGAATATATTCAGGAAAAAACGCATACGCCCTTTTTGGCCAAGGGCATCATTGTCCACGTTTTGCCGCTTTTCATGTGCTTTCAAGGCGATTCGAATCTACCTCCTGAAATCTGTTTCCTGCAATTCTGCCTTGCTTTCAAAGCCTCTTCGTTGCCTTCCCTTAATATATTTGTGGACGAGAGGTATCATTTAAAACTCTGCAGGTTTGTGAATTGCAGTGCCCCTGAGCTCCATTTTTCAACTCGCTTTTTTGGGAGCTGGCCGCAAAAGCGCAGGATTGCTTCAGGCCCTCTTCTGGTTCTGGGGGGCAGGCTGAGCTTGTGCTTAATTCTTCTTCCTGATGGGAAAATAGAGTGACCTGTGCCTGTCCCAACACCTAGAGCTAGTCTCTCATTGGTTCCCCCTCTTCCCGTTCATCCTCAGGACAAATTGCAACCTGTACGGAACAGGAGGTTAAAGGTGCTGATTCTCCAAGGAGGGAGATGGCTAGTAAATCGGCTGGAATGGCGAACCCGAGCAAAGGAGATGAGAAATGAGGTGCGTTTTAGAAACCTTTCCCGATCACATGGTGTAGCATCTTCTGGGTTTCTCATGCCTGTTTTCGACGTAGGAAGATGCCCTTGAACCTGGAGATTTGGGACCCATGGGATGGGTACCATGCAGTATTACTTGAAAGGGTCTGCGTTGGCTCACCCAACCTCACCGAACCTCTCAGCCCCAAGAGTGTCCACCCTTATGTCTCAATCAGCTGTGGGTCTAGATATGGTCAATCCAGGTTGCATCACAGCCCCTGAACGAATTTTGTAAGAATTTCTCTCTCTTTCACTGTCTTTGTTTCACGGGTTTTGAAGAGTAATTTATTTTTATAATGGGGTTTAGCTGCTTTTCACGGCTGTGTTTATGCCGCTTTACACCCCCTTGACTCACTTACAGAGAGATATCAATACATAGGTTTGAAGATTCTTACTAGTCAGATATATTCTTGTGCGGTGAATAAGGGGTGTTGAGTCCAGTTCACTGAAAAAGGAATAGGTCTTGTCTCTTACATATTGGGTTTATGGAACGGTATCGGAGCTAATTTGAAACCCTTGTTTTATGCATCACCCCACCTCACCTTTCCCGTTCAGCAGCCATAGTGTGTTTCCTAAACGTGTGACTCTGTTCTGTTTTGTAATTCAGTTCAAGTGTAGCGGTTTTTACATTCCCTCTCTAAGTGATATCTTATGATAAGTGTCTTTTTCTGTGTGACTTATTTCACTTAGAATCGTCGTACCTAAATCCACTCATCGTGCTGCTACTAGCCTTATGACGTTGATTTCATGGCTGAGTGATATTCCATTGTACATGAGGACCACAACTTCTTTATCCATTTTTCTCTTTCCTAGGATATTGAAGGTGTAATGAAGTGGGGGTTCTTGTCAACAGAGCAGCCCTAAACTTTGGGGTGCCTGTGTCTTGCTGATTTTTAGTTTTCCCAATTTATACGCCCATGAGTGGAAGTGCCCTATGCTCTCCAAGCTGTGTTTTTTACATGTTTCAGAACACACCGTACACTTCTCCAGAGTGGCTGTTGGCAATTTACATCCCACCCATCAGCGTAGCAAGGCTCCCATTTCTCCATGGCCGGTCCTGCATTTCTGGTTTGGACACTTTTTTCCGCATGGCCCTTTTGCCCGCTGGGAAGCGAGACTTCTTTGGAGCGCTGATTGGCCTTTCCAGGTTGCTTGGTTGGCCAAAAAGGGCGTATGCGTTTTTTCCTGAATATATTCAGGAAAAAACGCATACGCCCTTTTTGGCCAAGGGCATCATTGTCCACGTTTTGCCGCTTTTCATGTGCTTTCAAGGCGATTCGAATCTACCTCCTGAAATCTGTTTCCTGCAATTCTGCCTTGCTTTCAAAGCCTCTTCGTTGCCTTCCCTTAATATATTTGTGGACGAGAGGTATCATTTAAAACTCTGCAGGTTTGTGAATTGCAGTGCCCCTGAGCTCCATTTTTCAACTCGCTTTTTTGGGAGCTGGCCGCAAAAGCGCAGGATTGCTTCAGGCCCTCTTCTGGTTCTGGGGGGCAGGCTGAGCTTGTGCTTAATTCTTCTTCCTGATGGGAAAATAGAGTGACCTGTGCCTGTCCCAACACCTAGAGCTAGTCTCTCATTGGTTCCCCCTCTTCCCGTTCATCCTCAGGACAAATTGCAACCTGTACGGAACAGGAGGTTAAAGGTGCTGATTCTCCAAGGAGGGAGATGGCTAGTAAATCGGCTGGAATGGCGAACCCGAGCAAAGGAGATGAGAAATGAGGTGCGTTTTAGAAACCTTTCCCGATCACATGGTGTAGCATCTTCTGGGTTTCTCATGCCTGTTTTCGACGTAGGAAGATGCCCTTGAACCTGGAGATTTGGGACCCATGGGATGGGTACCATGCAGTATTACTTGAAAGGGTCTGCGTTGGCTCACCCAACCTCACCGAACCTCTCAGCCCCAAGAGTGTCCACCCTTATGTCTCAATCAGCTGTGGGTCTAGATATGGTCAATCCAGGTTGCATCACAGCCCCTGAACGAATTTTGTAAGAATTTCTCTCTCTTTCACTGTCTTTGTTTCACGGGTTTTGAAGAGTAATTTATTTTTATAATGGGGTTTAGCTGCTTTTCACGGCTGTGTTTATGCCGCTTTACACCCCCTTGACTCACTTACAGAGAGATATCAATACATAGGTTTGAAGATTCTTACTAGTCAGATATATTCTTGTGCGGTGAATAAGGGGTGTTGAGTCCAGTTCACTGAAAAAGGAATAGGTCTTGTCTCTTACATATTGGGTTTATGGAACGGTATCGGAGCTAATTTGAAACCCTTGTTTTATGCATCACCCCACCTCACCTTTCCCGTTCAGCAGCCATAGTGTGTTTCCTAAACGTGTGACTCTGTTCTGTTTTGTAATTCAGTTCAAGTGTAGCGGTTTTTACATTCCCTCTCTAAGTGATATCTTATGATAAGTGTCTTTTTCTGTGTGACTTATTTCACTTAGAATCGTCGTACCTAAATCCACTCATCGTGCTGCTACTAGCCTTATGACGTTGATTTCATGGCTGAGTGATATTCCATTGTACATGAGGACCACAACTTCTTTATCCATTTTTCTCTTTCCTAGGATATTGAAGGTGTAATGAAGTGGGGGTTCTTGTCAACAGAGCAGCCCTAAACTTTGGGGTGCCTGTGTCTTGCTGATTTTTAGTTTTCCCAATTTATACGCCCATGAGTGGAAGTGCCCTATGCTCTCCAAGCTGTGTTTTTTACATGTTTCAGAACACACCGTACACTTCTCCAGAGTGGCTGTTGGCAATTTACATCCCACCCATCAGCGTAGCAAGGCTCCCATTTCTCCATGGCCGGTCCTGCATTTCTGGTTTGGACACTTTTTTCCGCATGGCCCTTTTGCCCGCTGGGAAGCGAGACTTCTTTGGAGCGCTGATTGGCCTTTCCAGGTTGCTTGGTTGGCCAAAAAGGGCGTATGCGTTTTTTCCTGAATATATTCAGGAAAAAACGCATACGCCCTTTTTGGCCAAGGGCATCATTGTCCACGTTTTGCCGCTTTTCATGTGCTTTCAAGGCGATTCGAATCTACCTCCTGAAATCTGTTTCCTGCAATTCTGCCTTGCTTTCAAAGCCTCTTCGTTGCCTTCCCTTAATATATTTGTGGACGAGAGGTATCATTTAAAACTCTGCAGGTTTGTGAATTGCAGTGCCCCTGAGCTCCATTTTTCAACTCGCTTTTTTGGGAGCTGGCCGCAAAAGCGCAGGATTGCTTCAGGCCCTCTTCTGGTTCTGGGGGGCAGGCTGAGCTTGTGCTTAATTCTTCTTCCTGATGGGAAAATAGAGTGACCTGTGCCTGTCCCAACACCTAGAGCTAGTCTCTCATTGGTTCCCCCTCTTCCCGTTCATCCTCAGGACAAATTGCAACCTGTACGGAACAGGAGGTTAAAGGTGCTGATTCTCCAAGGAGGGAGATGGCTAGTAAATCGGCTGGAATGGCGAACCCGAGCAAAGGAGATGAGAAATGAGGTGCGTTTTAGAAACCTTTCCCGATCACACGGTGTACCATCTTCTGGGTTTCTCATGCCTGTTTTCGACGTAGGAAGATGCCCTTGAACCTGGAGATTTGGGACCCATGGGATGGGTACCATGCAGTACTACTTGAAAGGGTCTGCGTTGGCTCACCCAACCTCACCGAACCTCTCAGCCCCAAGAGTGTCCACCCTTATGTCTCAATCAGCTGTGGGTCTAGATATGGTCAATCCAGGTTGCATCACAGCCCCTGAACGAATTTTGTAAGAATTTCTCTCTCTTTCACTGTCTTTGTTTCACGGGTTTTGAAAAGTAATTTATTTTTATAATGGGGTTTAGCTGCTTTTCACGGCTGTGTTTATGCCGCTTTACACCCCATTGACTCACTTACAGAGAGATATCAATACATAGGTTTGAAGATTCTTTCTAGTCAGATATATTCTTGTGTGGTGAATAGGGGGTGTTGAGTCCAGTTCACTGAAAAAGGAATAGGTCTTGTCTCTTACATATTGGGTTTATGGAACGGTATCGGAGCTAATTTGAAACCCTTGTTTTATGCATCACCCCACCTCACCTTTCCCGTTCAGCAGCCATAGTGTGTTTCCTAAACGTGTGACTCTGTTCTGTTTTGTAATTCAGTTCAAGTGTAGCGGTTTTTACATTCCCTCTCTAAGTGATATCTTATGATAAGTGTCTTTTTCTGTGTGACTTATTTCACTTAGAATCGTCGTACCTAAATCCACTCATCGTGCTGCTACTAGCCTTATGACGTGGATTTCATGGCTGAGTGATATTCCATTGTACATGGGGACCACAACTTCTTTATCCATTTTTCTCTTTCCTAGGATATTTAAGGTGTAATGAAGTGGGGGTTCTTGTCAACAGAGCAGCCCTAAACTTTGGGGTGCCTGTGTCTTGCTGATTTTTAGTTTTCCCAATTTATACGCCCATGAGTGGAAGTGCCCTATGCTCTCCAAGCTGTGTTTTTTAGATGTTTCAGAACACTCCGTACACTTCTCCGGAGTGGCTGTTGGCAATTTACATCCCACCCATCAGCGTAGCAAGGCTCCCATTTCTCCATGGCCGGTCCTGCATTTCTGGTTTGGACACTTTTTTCCGCATGGCCCTTTTGCCCGCTGGGAAGCGAGACTTCTTTGGAGCGCTGATTGGCCTTTCCAGGTTGCTTGGTTGGCCAAAAAGGGCGTATGCGTTTTTTCCTGAATATATTCAGGAAAAAACGCATACGCCCTTTTTGGCCAAGGGCATCATTGTCCACGTTTTGCCGCTTTTCATGTGCTTTCAAGGCGATTCGAATCTACCTCCTGAAATCTGTTTCCTGCAATTCTGCCTTGCTTTCAAAGCCTCTTCGTTGCCTTCCCTTAATATATTTGTGGACGAGAGGTATCATTTAAAACTCTGCAGGTTTGTGAATTGCAGTGCCCCTGAGCTCCATTTTTCAACTCGCTTTTTTGGGAGCTGGCCGCAAAAGCGCAGGATTGCTTCAGGCCCTCTTCTGGTTCTGGGGGGCAGGCTGAGCTTGTGCTTAATTCTTCTTCCTGATGGGAAAATAGAGTGACCTGTGCCTGTCCCAACACCTAGAGCTAGTCTCTCATTGGTTCCCCCTCTTCCCGTTCATCCTCAGGACAAATTGCAACCTGTACGGAACAGGAGGTTAAAGGTGCTGATTCTCCAAGGAGGGAGATGGCTAGTAAATCGGCTGGAATGGCGAACCCGAGCAAAGGAGATGAGAAATGAGGTGCGTTTTAGAAACCTTTCCCGATCACACGGTGTACCATCTTCTGGGTTTCTCATGCCTGTTTTCGACGTAGGAAGATGCCCTTGAACCTGGAGATTTGGGACCCATGGGATGGGTACCATGCAGTATTACTTGAAAGGGTCTGCGTTGGCTCACCCAACCTCACCGAACCTCTCAGCCCCAAGAGTGTCCACCCTTATGTCTCAATCAGCTGTGGGTCTAGATATGGTCAATCCAGGTTGCATCACAGCCCCTGAACGAATTTTGTAAGAATTTCTCTCTCTTTCACTGTCTTTGTTTCACGGGTTTTGAAGAGTAATTTATTTTTATAATGGGGTTTAGCTGCTTTTCACGGCTGTGTTTATGCCGCTTTACACCCCGTTGACTCACTTACAGAGAGATATCAATACATAGGTTTGAAGATTCTTACTAGTCAGATATATTCTTGTGCGGTGAATAAGGGGTGTTGAGTCCAGTTCACTGAAAAAGGAATAGGTCTTGTCTCTTACATATTGGGTTTATGGAACGGTATCGGAGCTAATTTGAAACCCTTGTTTTATGCATCACCCCACCTCCCCTTTCCCGTTCAGCAGCCATAGTGTGTTTCCTAAACGTGTGACTCTGTTCTGTTTTGTAATTCAGTTCAAGTGTAGCGGTTTTTACATTCCCTCTCTAAGTGATATCTTAGGATAAGTGTCTTTTTCTGTGTGACTTATTTCACTTAGAATCGTCGTACCTAAATCCACTCATCGTGCTGCTACTAGCCTTATGACGTGGATTTCATGGCTGAGTGATATTCCATTGTACATGAGGACCACAACTTCTTTATCCATTTTTCTCTTTCCTAGGATATTTAAGGTGTAATGAAGTGGGGGTTCTTGTCAACAGAGCAGCCCTAAACTTTGGGGTGCCTGTGTCTTGCTGATTTTTAGTTTTCCCAATTTATACGCCCATGAGTGGAAGTGCCCTATGCTCTCCAAGCTGTGTTTTTTAGATGTTTCAGAACACACCGTACACTTCTCCGGAGTGGCTGTTGGCAATTTACATCCCACCCATCAGCGTAGCAAGGCTCCCATTTCTCCATGGCCGGTCCTGCATTTCTGGTTTGGACACTTTTTTCCGCATGGCCCTTTTGCCCGCTGGGAAGCGAGACTTCTTTGGAGCGCTGATTGGCCTTTCCAGGTTGCTTGGTTGGCCAAAAAGGGCGTATGCGTTTTTTCCTGAATATATTCAGGAAAAAACGCATACGCCCTTTTTGGCCAAGGGCATCATTGTCCACGTTTTGCCGCTTTTCATGTGCTTTCAAGGCGATTCGAATCTACCTCCTGAAATCTGTTTCCTGCAATTCTGCCTTGCTTTCAAAGCCTCTTCGTTGCCTTCCCTTAATATATTTGTGGACGAGAGGTATCATTTAAAACTCTGCAGGTTTGTGAATTGCAGTGCCCCTGAGCTCCATTTTTCAACTCGCTTTTTTGGGAGCTGGCCGCAAAAGCGCAGGATTGCTTCAGGCCCTCTTCTGGTTCTGGGGGGCAGGCTGAGCTTGTGCTTAATTCTTCTTCCTGATGGGAAAATAGAGTGACCTGTGCCTGTCCCAACACCTAGAGCTAGTCTCTCATTGGTTCCCCCTCTTCCCGTTCATCCTCAGGACAAATTGCAACCTGTACGGAACAGGAGGTTAAAGGTGCTGATTCTCCAAGGAGGGAGATGGCTAGTAAATCGGCTGGAATGGCGAACCCGAGCAAAGGAGATGAGAAATGAGGTGCGTTTTAGAAACCTTTCCCGATCACACGGTGTACCATCTTCTGGGTTTCTCATGCCTGTTTTCGATGTAGGAAGATGCCCTTGAACCTGGAGATTTGGGACCCATGGGATGGGTACCATGCAGTATTACTTGAAAGGGTCTGCGTTGGCTCACCCAACCTCACCGAACCTCTCAGCCCCAAGAGTGTCCACCCTTATGTCTCAATCAGCTGTGGGTCTAGATATGGTCAATCCAGGTTGCATCACAGCCCCTGAACGAATTTTGTAAGAATTTCTCTCTCTTTCACTGTCTTTGTTTCACGGGTTTTGAAGAGTAATTTATTTTTATAATGGGGTTTAGCTGCTTTTCACGGCTGTGTTTATGCCGCTTTACACCCCGTTGACTCACTTACAGAGAGATATCAATACATAGGTTTGAAGATTCTTACTAGTCAGATATATTCTTGTGCGGTGAATAAGGGGTGTTGAGTCCAGTTCACTGAAAAAGGAATAGGTCTTGTCTCTTACATATTGGGTTTATGGAACGGTATCGGAGCTAATTTGAAACCCTTGTTTTATGCATCACCCCACCTCCCCTTTCCCGTTCAGCAGCCATAGTGTGTTTCCTAAACGTGTGACTCTGTTCTGTTTTGTAATTCAGTTCAAGTGTAGCGGTTTTTACATTCCCTCTCTAAGTGATATCTTAGGATAAGTGTCTTTTTCTGTGTGACTTATTTCACTTAGAATCGTCGTACCTAAATCCACTCATCGTGCTGCTACTAGCCTTATGACGTTGATTTCATGGCTGAGTGATATTCCATTGTACATGAGGACCACAACTTCTTTATCCATTTTTCGCTTTCCTAGGATATTTAAGGTGTAATGAAGTGGGGGTTCTTGTCCACAGAGCAGCCCTAAACTTTGGGGTGCCTGTGTCTTGCTGATTTTTAGTTTTCCCAATTTATACGCCCATGAGTGGAAGTGCCCTATGCTCTCCAAGCTGTGTTTTTTAGATGTTTCAGGACACACCGTACACTTCTCCGGAGTGGCTGTTGGCAATTTACATCCCGCCCATCAGCGTAGCAAGGCTCCCATTTCTCCATGGCCGGTCCTGCATTTCTGGTTTGGACACTTTTTTCCGCATGGCCCTTTTGCCCGCTGGGAAGCGAGACTTCTTTGGAGCGCTGATTGGCCTTTCCAGGTTGCTTGGTTGGCCAAAAAGGGCGTATGCGTTTTTTCCTGAATATATTCAGGAAAAAACGCATACGCCCTTTTTGGCCAAGGGCATCATTGTCCACGTTTTGCCGCTTTTCATGTGCTTTCAAGGCGATTCGAATCTACCTCCTGAAATCTGTTTCCTGCAATTCTGCCTTGCTTTCAAAGCCTCTTCGTTGCCTTCCCTTAATATATTTGTGGACGAGAGGTATCATTTAAAACTCTGCAGGTTTGTGAATTGCAGTGCCCCTGAGCTCCATTTTTCAACTCGCTTTTTTGGGAGCTGGCCGCCAAAGCGCAGGATTGCTTCAGGCCCTCTTCTGGTTCTGGGGGGCAGGCTGAGCTTGTGCTTAATTCTTCTTCCTGATGGGAAAATAGAGTGACCTGTGCCTGTCCCAACACCTAGAGCTAGTCTCTCATTGGTTCCCCCTCTTCCCGTTCATCCTCAGGACAAATTGCAACCTGTACGGAACAGGAGGTTAAAGGTGCTGATTCTCCAAGGAGGGAGATGGCTAGTAAATCGGCTGGAATGGCGAACCCGAGCAAAGGAGATGAGAAATGAGGTGCGTTTTAGAAACCTTTCCCGATCACACGGTGTACCATCTTCTGGGTTTCTCATGCCTGTTTTCGACGTAGGAAGAGGCCCTTGAACCTGGAGATTTGGGACCCATGGGATGGGTACCATGCAGTACTACTTGAAAGGGTCTGCGTTGGCTCACCCAACCTCACCGAACCTCTCAGCCCCAAGAGTGTCCACCCTTATGTCTCAATCAGCTGTGGGTCTAGATATGGTCAATCCAGGTTGCATCACAGCCCCTGAACGAATTTTGTAAGAATTTCTCTCTCTTTCACTGCCTTTGTTTCACGGGTTTTGAAAAGTAATTTATTTTTATAATGGGGTTTAGCTGCTTTTCACGGCTGTGTTTATGCCGCTTTACACCCCCTTGACTCACTTACAGAGAGATATCAATACATAGGTTTGAAGATTCTTACTAGTCAGATATATTCTTGTGCGGTGAATAGGGGGTGTTGAGTCCAGTTCACTGAAAAAGGAATAGGTCTTGTCTCTTACATATTGGGTTTATGGAACGGTATCGGAGCTAATTTGAAGCCCTTGTTTTATGCATCACCCCACCTCACCTTTCCCGTTCAGCAGCCATAGTGTGTTTTCTAAACGTGTGACTCTGTTCTGTTTTTTAATTCAGTTCAAGTGTAGGCGGTTTTTACATTCCCTCTCTAAGTGATATCTTATGATACGTGTCTTTTTCTGTGTGACTTATTTCACTTAGAATCGTCGTACCTAGATCCACTCATCGTGCTGCTACTAGCCTTATGACGTGGATTTCATGGCTGAGTGATATTCCATTGTACATGAGGACCACAACTTCTTTATCCATTTTTCTCTTTCCTAGGATATTTAAGGTGTAATGAAGTGGGGGTTCTTGTCAACAGAGCAGCCCTAAACTGTGGGGTGCCTGTGTCTTGCTGATTTTTAGTTTTCCCAATTTATACGCCCATGAGTGGAAGTGCCCTATGCTCTCCAAGCTGTGTTTTTTAGATGTTTCAGAACACACCGTACACTTCTCCAGAGTGGCTGTTGGCAATTTACATCCCACCCATCAGCGTAGCAAGGCTCCCATTTCTCCATGGCCGGTCCTGCATTTCTGGTTTGGACACTTTTTTCCGCATGGCCCTTTTGCCCGCTGGGAAGCGAGACTTCTTTGGAGCGCTGATTGGCCTTTCCAGGTTGCTTGGTTGGCCATAAAGGGCGTATGCGTTTTTTCCTGAATATATTCAGGAAAAAACGCATACGCCCTTTTTGGCCAAGGGCATCATTGTCCACGTTTTGCCGCTTTTCATGTGCTTTCAAGGCGATTCGTATCTACCTCCTGAAATCTGTTTCCTGCAATTCTGCCTTGCTTTCAAAGCCTCTTCGTTGCCTTCCCTTAATATATTTGTGGACGAGAGGTATCATTTAAAACTCTGCAGGTTTGTGAATTGCAGTGCCCCTGAGCTCCATTTTTCAACTCGCTTTTTTGGGAGCTGGCCGCAAAAGCGCAGGATTGCTTCAGGCCCTCTTCTGGTTCTGGGGGGCAGGCTGAGCTTGTGCTTAATTCTTCTTCCTGATGGGAAAATAGAGTGACCTGTGCCTGTCCCAACACCTAGAGCTAGTCTCTCATTGGTTCCCCCTCTTCCCGTTCATCCTCAGGACAAATTGCAACCTGTACGGAACAGGAGGTTAAAGGTGCTGATTCTCCAAGGAGGGAGATGGCTAGTAAATCGGCTGGAATGGCGAACCCGAGCAAAGGAGATGAGAAATGAGGTGCGTTTTAGAAACCTTTCCCGATCACACGGTGTACCATCTTCTGGGTTTCTCATGCCTGTTTTCGACGTAGGAAGATGCCCTTGAACCTGGAGATTTGGGACCCATGGGATGGGTACCATGCAGTATTACTTGAAAGGGTCTGCGTTGGCTCACCCAACCTCACCGAACCTCTCAGCCCCAAGAGTGTCCACCCTTATGTCTCAATCAGCTGTGTGTCTAGATTTGGTCAATCCAGGTTGCATCACAGCCCCTGAACGAATTTTGTAAGAATTTCTCTCTCTTTCACTGTCTTTGTTTCACGGGTTTTGAAAAGTAATTTAGTTTTATAATGGGGTTTAGCTGCTTTTCACGGCTGTGTTTATGCCGCTTTACACCCCCTTGACTCACTTACAGAGAGATATCAATACATAGGTTTGAAGATTCTTACTAGTCAGATATATTCTTGTGCGGTGAATAGGGGGTGTTGAGTCCAGTTCACTGAAAAAGGAATAGGTCTTGTCTCTTACATATTGGGTTTATGGAACGGTATCGGAGCTAATTTGAAACCCTTGTTTTATGCATCACCCCACCTCACCTTTCCCGTTCAGCAGCCATAGTGTGTTTCCTAAACGTGTGACTCTGTTCCTGTTTTGTAATTCAGTTCAAGTGTAGCGGTTTTTACATTCCGTCTCTAAGTGATATCTTATGATAAGTGTCTTTTTCTGTGTGACTTATTTCACTTAGAATCGTCGTACCTAAATCCACTCATCGTGCTGCTACTAGCCTTATGACGTGGATTTCATGGCTGAGTGATATTCCATTGTACATGAGGACCACAACTTCTTTATCCATTTTTCTCTTTCTTAGGATATTTAAGGTGTAATGAAGTGGGGGTTCTTGTCAACAGAGCAGCCCTAAACTTTGGGGTGCCTGTGTCTTGCTGATTTTTAGTTTTCCCAATTTATACGCCCATGAGTGGAAGTGCCCTATGCTCTCCAAGCTGTGTTTTTTAGATGTTTCAGAACACACCGTACACTTCTCCAGAGTGGCTGTTGGCAATTTACATCCCACCCATCAGCGTAGCAAGGCTCCCATTTCTCCATGGCCGGTCCTGCATTTCTGGTTTGGACACTTTTTTCCGCATGGCCCTTTTGCCCGCTGGGAAGCGAGACTTCTTTGGAGCGCTGATTGGCCTTTCCAGGTTGCTTGGTTGGCCAAAAAGGGCGTATGCGTTTTTTCCTGAATATATTCAGGAAAAAACGCATACGCCCTTTTTGGCCAAGGGCATCATTGTCCACGTTTTGGCGCTTTTCATGTGCTTTCAAGGCGATTCGAATCTACCTCCTGAAATCTGTTTCCTGCAATTCTGCCTTGCTTTCAAAGCCTCTTCGTTGCCTTCCCTTAATATATTTGTGGACGAGAGGTATCATTTAAAACTCTGCAGGTTTGTGAATTGCAGTGCCCCTGAGCTCCATTTTTCAACTCGCTTTTTTGGGAGCTGGCCGCCAAAGCGCAGGATTGCTTCAGGCCCTCTTCTGGTTCTGGGGGCAGGCTGAGCTTGTGCTTAATTCTTCTTCCTGATGGGAAAATAGAGTGACCTGTGCCTGTCCCAACACCTAGAGCTAGTCTCTCATTGGTTCCCCCTCTTCCCGTTCATCCTCAGGACAAATTGCAACCTGTACGGAACAGGAGGTTAAAGGTGCTGATTCTCCAAGGAGGGAGATGGCTAGTAAATCGGCTGGAATGGCGAACCCGAGCAAAGGAGATGAGAAATGAGGTGCGTTTTAGAAACCTTTCCCGATCACACGGTGTACCATCTTCTGGGTTTCTCATGCCTGTTTTCGACGTAGGAAGATGCCCTTGAACCTGGAGATTTGGGACCCATGGGATGGGTACCATGCAGTATTACTTGAAAGGGTCTGCGTTGGCTCACCCAACCTCACCGAACCTCTCAGCCCCAAGAGTGTCCACCCTTATGTCTCAATCAGCTGTGGGTCTAGATATGGTCAATCCAGGTTGCATCACAGCCCCTGAACGAATTTTGTAAGAATTTCTCTCTCTTTCACTGTCTTTGTTTCACGGGTTTTGAAGAGTAATTTATTTTTATAATGGGGTTTAGCTGCTTTTCACGGCTGTGTTTATGCCGCTTTACACCCCGTTGACTCACTTACAGAGAGATATCAATACATAGGTTTGAAGATTCTTACTAGTCAGATATATTCTTGTGCGGTGAATAAGGGGTGTTGAGTCCAGTTCACTGAAAAAGGAATAGGTCTTGTCTCTTACATATTGGGTTTATGGAACGGTATCGGAGCTAATTTGAAACCCTTGTTTTATGCATCACCCCACCTCCCCTTTCCCGTTCAGCAGCCATAGTGTGTTTCCTAAACGTGTGACTCTGTTCTGTTTTGTAATTCAGTTCAAGTGTAGCGGTTTTTACATTCCCTCTCTAAGTGATATCTTAGGATAAGTGTCTTTTTCTGTGTGACTTATTTCACTTAGAATCGTCGTACCTAAATCCACTCATCGTGCTGCTACTAGCCTTATGACGTTGATTTCATGGCTGAGTGATATTCCATTGTACATGAGGACCACAACTTCTTTATCCATTTTTCGCTTTCCTAGGATATTTAAGGTGTAATGAAGTGGGGGTTCTTGTCCACAGAGCAGCCCTAAACTTTGGGGTGCCTGTGTCTTGCTGATTTTTAGTTTTCCCAATTTATACGCCCATGAGTGGAAGTGCCCTATGCTCTCCAAGCTGTGTTTTTTAGATGTTTCAGGACACACCGTACACTTCTCCGGAGTGGCTGTTGGCAATTTACATCCCGCCCATCAGCGTAGCAAGGCTCCCATTTCTCCATGGCCGGTCCTGCATTTCTGGTTTGGACACTTTTTTCCGCATGGCCCTTTTGCCCGCTGGGAAGCGAGACTTCTTTGGAGCGCTGATTGGCCTTTCCAGGTTGCTTGGTTGGCCAAAAAGGGCGTATGCGTTTTTTCCTGAATATATTCAGGAAAAAACGCATACGCCCTTTTTGGCCAAGGGCATCATTGTCCACGTTTTGCCGCTTTTCATGTGCTTTCAAGGCGATTCGAATCTACCTCCTGAAATCTGTTTCCTGCAATTCTGCCTTGCTTTCAAAGCCTCTTCGTTGCCTTCCCTTAATATATTTGTGGACGAGAGGTATCATTTAAAACTCTGCAGGTTTGTGAATTGCAGTGCCCCTGAGCTCCATTTTTCAACTCGCTTTTTTGGGAGCTGGCCGCCAAAGCGCAGGATTGCTTCAGGCCCTCTTCTGGTTCTGGGGGGCAGGCTGAGCTTGTGCTTAATTCTTCTTCCTGATGGGAAAATAGAGTGACCTGTGCCTGTCCCAACACCTAGAGCTAGTCTCTCATTGGTTCCCCCTCTTCCCGTTCATCCTCAGGACAAATTGCAACCTGTACGGAACAGGAGGTTAAAGGTGCTGATTCTCCAAGGAGGGAGATGGCTAGTAAATCGGCTGGAATGGCGAACCCGAGCAAAGGAGATGAGAAATGAGGTGCGTTTTAGAAACCTTTCCCGATCACACGGTGTACCATCTTCTGGGTTTCTCATGCCTGTTTTCGACGTAGGAAGATGCCCTTGAACCTGGAGATTTGGGACCCATGGGATGGGTACCATGCAGTATTACTTGAAAGGGTCTGCGTTGGCTCACCCAACCTCACCGAACCTCTCAGCCCCAAGAGTGTCCACCCTTATGTCTCAATCAGCTGTGGGTCTAGATATGGTCAATCCAGGTTGCATCACAGCCCCTGAACGAATTTTGTAAGAATTTCTCTCTCTTTCACTGCCTTTGTTTCACGGGTTTTGAAAAGTAATTTATTTTTATAATGGGGTTTAGCTGCTTTTCACGGCTGTGTTTATGCCGCTTTACACCCCCTTGACTCACTTACAGAGAGATATCAATACATAGGTTTGAAGATTCTTACTAGTCAGATATATTCTTGTGCGGTGAATAGGGGGTGTTGAGTCCAGTTCACTGAAAAAGGAATAGGTCTTGTCTCTTACATATTGGGTTTATGGAACGGTATCGGAGCTAATTTGAAGCCCTTGTTTTATGCATCACCCCACCTCACCTTTCCCGTTCAGCAGCCATAGTGTGTTTTCTAAACGTGTGACTCTGTTCTGTTTTTTAATTCAGTTCAAGTGTAGGCGGTTTTTACATTCCCTCTCTAAGTGATATCTTATGATACGTGTCTTTTTCTGTGTGACTTATTTCACTTAGAATCGTCGTACCTAGATCCACTCATCGTGCTGCTACTAGCCTTATGACGTGGATTTCATGGCTGAGTGATATTCCATTGTACATGAGGACCACAACTTCTTTATCCATTTTTCTCTTTCCTAGGATATTTAAGGTGTAATGAAGTGGGGGTTCTTGTCAACAGAGCAGCCCTAAACTGTGGGGTGCCTGTGTCTTGCTGATTTTTAGTTTTCCCAATTTATACGCCCATGAGTGGAAGTGCCCTATGCTCTCCAAGCTGTGTTTTTTAGATGTTTCAGAACACACCGTACACTTCTCCAGAGTGGCTGTTGGCAATTTACATCCCACCCATCAGCGTAGCAAGGCTCCCATTTCTCCATGGCCGGTCCTGCATTTCTGGTTTGGACACTTTTTTCCGCATGGCCCTTTTGCCCGCTGGGAAGCGAGACTTCTTTGGAGCGCTGATTGGCCTTTCCAGGTTGCTTGGTTGGCCATAAAGGGCGTATGCGTTTTTTCCTGAATATATTCAGGAAAAAACGCATACGCCCTTTTTGGCCAAGGGCATCATTGTCCACGTTTTGCCGCTTTTCATGTGCTTTCAAGGCGATTCGTATCTACCTCCTGAAATCTGTTTCCTGCAATTCTGCCTTGCTTTCAAAGCCTCTTCGTTGCCTTCCCTTAATATATTTGTGGACGAGAGGTATCATTTAAAACTCTGCAGGTTTGTGAATTGCAGTGCCCCTGAGCTCCATTTTTCAACTCGCTTTTTTGGGAGCTGGCCGCAAAAGCGCAGGATTGCTTCAGGCCCTCTTCTGGTTCTGGGGGGCAGGCTGAGCTTGTGCTTAATTCTTCTTCCTGATGGGAAAATAGAGTGACCTGTGCCTGTCCCAACACCTAGAGCTAGTCTCTCATTGGTTCCCCCTCTTCCCGTTCATCCTCAGGACAAATTGCAACCTGTACGGAACAGGAGGTTAAAGGTGCTGATTCTCCAAGGAGGGAGATGGCTAGTAAATCGGCTGGAATGGCGAACCCGAGCAAAGGAGATGAGAAATGAGGTGCGTTTTAGAAACCTTTCCCGATCACACGGTGTACCATCTTCTGGGTTTCTCATGCCTGTTTTCGACGTAGGAAGATGCCCTTGAACCTGGAGATTTGGGACCCATGGGATGGGTACCATGCAGTATTACTTGAAAGGGTCTGCGTTGGCTCACCCAACCTCACCGAACCTCTCAGCCCCAAGAGTGTCCACCCTTATGTCTCAATCAGCTGTGGGTCTAGATTTGGTCAATCCAGGTTGCATCACAGCCCCTGAACGAATTTTGTAAGAATTTCTCTCTCTTTCACTGTCTTTGTTTCACGGGTTTTGAAAAGTAATTTAGTTTTATAATGGGGTTTAGCTGCTTTTCACGGCTGTGTTTATGCCGCTTTACACCCCCTTGACTCACTTACAGAGAGATATCAATACATAGGTTTGAAGATTCTTACTAGTCAGATATATTCTTGTGCGGTGAATAGGGGGTGTTGAGTCCAGTTCACTGAAAAAGGAATAGGTCTTGTCTCTTACATATTGGGTTTATGGAACGGTATCGGAGCTAATTTGAAACCCTTGTTTTATGCATCACCCCACCTCACCTTTCCCGTTCAGCAGCCATAGTGTGTTTCCTAAACGTGTGACTCTGTTCTGTTTTGTAATTCAGTTCAAGTGTAGCGGTTTTTACATTCCGTCTCTAAGTGATATCTTATGATAAGTGTCTTTTTCTGTGTGACTTATTTCACTTAGAATCGTCGTACCTAAATCCACTCATCGTGCTGCTACTAGCCTTATGACGTGGATTTCATGGCTGAGTGATATTCCATTGTACATGAGGACCACAACTTCTTTATCCATTTTTCTCTTTCTTAGGATATTTAAGGTGTAATGAAGTGGGGGTTCTTGTCAACAGAGCAGCCCTAAACTTTGGGGTGCCTGTGTCTTGCTGATTTTTAGTTTTCCCAATTTATACGCCCATGAGTGGAAGTGCCCTATGCTCTCCAAGCTGTGTTTTTTAGATGTTTCAGAACACACCGTACACTTCTCCAGAGTGGCTGTTGGCAATTTACATCCCACCCATCAGCGTAGCAAGGCTCCCATTTCTCCATGGCCGGTCCTGCATTTCTGGTTTGGACACTTTTTTCCGCATGGCCCTTTTGCCCGCTGGGAAGCGAGACTTCTTTGGAGCGCTGATTGGCCTTTCCAGGTTGCTTGGTTGGCCAAAAAGGGCGTATGCGTTTTTTCCTGAATATATTCAGGAAAAAACGCATACGCCCTTTTTGGCCAAGGGCATCATTGTCCACGTTTTGCCGCTTTTCATGTGCTTTCAAGGCGATTCGAATCTACCTCCTGAAATCTGTTTCCTGCAATTCTGCCTTGCTTTCAAAGCCTCTTCGTTGCCTTCCCTTAATATATTTGTGGACGAGAGGTATCATTTAAAACTCTGCAGGTTTGTGAATTGCAGTGCCCCTGAGCTCCATTTTTCAACTCGCTTTTTTGGGAGCTGGCCGCCAAAGCGCAGGATTGCTTCAGGCCCTCTTCTGGTTCTGGGGGGCAGGCTGAGCTTGTGCTTAATTCTTCTTCCTGATGGGAAAATAGAGTGACCTGTGCCTGTCCCAACACCTAGAGCTAGTCTCTCATTGGTTCCCCCTCTTCCCGTTCATCCTCAGGACAAATTGCAACCTGTACGGAACAGGAGGTTAAAGGTGCTGATTCTCCAAGGAGGGAGATGGCTAGTAAATCGGCTGGAATGGCGAACCCGAGCAAAGGAGATGAGAAATGAGGTGCGTTTTAGAAACCTTTCCCGATCACACGGTGTACCATCTTCTGGGTTTCTCATGCCTGTTTTCGACGTAGGAAGATGCCCTTGAACCTGGAGATTTGGGACCCATGGGATGGGTACCATGCAGTACTACTTTAAAGGGTCTGCGTTGGCTCACCCAACCTCACCGAACCTCTCAGCCCCAAGAGTGTCCACCCTTATGTCTCAATCAGCTGTGGGTCTAGATATGGTCAATCCAGGTTGCATCACAGCCCCTGAACGAATTTTGTAAGAATTTCTCTCTCTTTCACTGTCTTTGTTTCACGGGTTTTGAAAAGTAATTTATTTTTATAATGGGGTTTAGCTGCTTTTCACGGCTGTGTTTATGCCGCTTTACACCCCCTTGACTCACTTACAGAGAGATATCAATACATAGGTTTGAAGATTCTTACTAGTCAGATATATTCTTGTGCGGTGAATAGGGGGTGTTGAGTCCAGTTCACTGAAAAAGGAATAGGTCTTGTCTCTTACATATTGGGTTTATGGAACGGTATCTGAGCTAATTTGAAACCCTTGTTTTATGCATCACCCCACCTCACCTTGCCCGTTCAGCAGCCATAGTGTGTTTCCTAAACGTGTGACTCTGTTCTGTTTTGTAATTCAGTTCAAGTGTAGCGGTTTTTACATTCCCTCTAGAAGTGATATCTTATGATAAGTGTCTTTTTCTGTGTGACTTATTTCACTTAGAATCGTCGTACCTAAATCCACTCATCGTGCTGCTACTAGCCTTATGACGTGGATTTCATGGCTGAGTGATATTCCATTGTACATGAGGACCACAACTTCTTTATCCATTTTTCTCTTTCCTAGGATATTGAAGGTGTAATGAAGTGGGGGTTCTTGTCAACAGAGCAGCCCTAAACTTTGGGGTGCCTGTGTCTTGCTGATTTTTAATTTTCCCAATTTATACGCCCATGAGTGGAAGTGCCCTATGCTCTCCAAGCTGTGTTTTTTAGATGTTTCAGAACACACCGTACACTTCTCCAGAGTGGCTGTTGGCAATTTACATCCCACCCATCAGCGTAGCAAGGCTCCCATTTCTCCATGGCCGGTCCTGCATTTCTGGTTTGGACACTTTTTTCCGCATGGCCCTTTTGCCCGCTGGGAAGCGAGACTTCTTTGGAGCGCTGATTGGCCTTTCCAGGTTGCTTGGTTGGCCAAAAAGGGCGTATGCGTTTTTTCCTGAATATATTCAGGAAAAAACGCATACGCCCTTTTTGGCCAAGGGCATCATTGTCCACGTTTTGCCGCTTTTCATGTGCTTTCAAGGCGATTCGAATCTACCTCCTGAAATCTGTTTCCTGCAATTCTGCCTTGCTTTCAAAGCCTCTTCGTTGCCTTCCCTTAATATATTTGTGGACGAGAGGTATCATTTAAAACTCTGCAGGTTTGTGAATTGCAGTGCCCCTGAGCTCCATTTTTCAACTCGCTTTTTTGGGAGCTGGCCGCCAAAGCGCAGGATTGCTTCAGGCCCTCTTCTGGTTCTGGGGGGCAGGCTGAGCTTGTGCTTAATTCTTCTTCCTGATGGGAAAATAGAGTGACCTGTGCCTGTCCCAACACCTAGAGCTAGTCTCTCATTGGTTCCCCCTCTTCCCGTTCATCCTCAGGACAAATTGCAACCTGTACGGAACAGGAGGTTAAAGGTGCTGATTCTCCAAGGAGGGAGATGGCTAGTAAATCGGCTGGAATGGCGAACCCGAGCAAAGGAGATGAGAAATGAGGTGCGTTTTAGAAACCTTTCCCGATCACACGGTGTACCATCTTCTGGGTTTCTCATGCCTGTTTTCGACGTAGGAAGATGCCCTTGAACCTGGAGATTTGGGACCCATGGGATGGGTACCATGCAGTATTACTTGAAAGGGTCTGCGTTGGCTCACCCAACCTCACCGAACCTCTCAGTCCAAGAGTGTCCACCCTTATGTCTCAATCAGCTGTGGTCTAGATATGGTCAATCCAGGTTGCATCACAGCCCCTGAACGAATTTTGTAAGAATTTCTCTCTCTTTCACTGTCTTTGTTTCACGGGTTTTGAAAGTAAGTTATTATTTATAATGGGGTTTAGCTGCTTTTCACGGCTGTGTTTATGCCGCTTTACACCCTCCCTTGACTCACTTACAGAGAGATATCAATACATAGGTTTGAAGATTCTTACTAGTCAGATATATTCTTGTGCGGTGAATAGGGGGTGTTGAGCCCAGTTCACTGAAAAAGGAATAGGTCTTGTCTCTTACATATTGGGTTTATGGAACGGTATCTGAGCTAATTTGAAACCCTTGTTTTATGCATCACCCCACCTCACCTTTCCCGTTCAGCAGCCATAGTGTGTTTCCTAAATGTGTGACTCTGTTCTGTTTTGCAATTCAGTTCAAGTGTAGCGGGTTTTACATTCCCTCTAGAAGTGATATCTTATGATAAGTGTCTTTTTCTGTGTGACTTATTTCACTTAGAATCGTCGTACCTAAATCCACTCATCGTGCTGCTACTAGCCTTATGACGTTGATTTCATGGCTGAGTGATATTCCATTGTACATGAGGACCACAACTTCTTTATCCATTTTTCTCTTTCCTAGGATATTTAAGGTGTAATGAAGTGGGGGTTCTTGTCAACAGAGCAGCCCTAAACTTTGGGGTGCCTGTGTCTTGCTGATTTTTAGTTTTCCCAATTTATACGCCCATGAGTGGAAGTGCCCTATGCTCTCCAAGCTGTGTTTTTTAGATGTTTCAGAACACACCGTACACTTCTCCAGAGTGGCTGTTGGCAATTTACATCCCACCCATCAGCGTAGCAAGGCTCCCATTTCTCCATGGCCGGTCCTGCATTTCTGGTTTGGACACTTTTTTCCGCATGGCCCTTTTGCCCGCTGGGAAGCGAGACTTCTTTGGAGTGCTGATTGGCCTTTCCAGGTTGCTTGGTTGGCCAAAAAGGGCGTATGCGTTTTTTCCTGAATATATTCAGGAAAAAACGCATACGCCCTTTTTGGCCAAGGGCATCATTGTCCACGTTTTGCCGCTTTTCATGTGCTTTCAAGGCGATTCGAATCTACCTCCTGAAATCTGTTTCCTGCAATTCTGCCTTGTTTTCAAAGCCTCTTCGTTGCCTTCCCTTAATATATTTGTGGACGAGAGGTATCATTTAAAACTCTGCAGGTTTGTGAATTGCAGTGCCCCTGAGCTCCATTTTTCAACTCGCTTTTTTGGGAGCTGGCCGCAAAAGCGCAGGATTGCTTCAGGCCCTCTTCTGGTTCTGGGGGGCAGGCTGAGCTTGTGCTTAATTCTTCTTCCTGATGGGAAAATAGAGTGACCTGTGCCTGTCCCAACACCTAGAGCTAGTCTCTCATTGGTTCCCCCTCTTCCCGTTCATCCTCAGGACAAATTGCAACCTGTACGGAACAGGAGGTTAAAGGTGCTGATTCTCCAAGGAGGGAGATGGCTAGTAAATCGGCTGGAATGGCGAACCCGAGCAAAGGAGATGAGAAATGAGGTGCGTTTTAGAAACCTTTCCCGATCACACGGTGTACCATCTTCTGGGTTTCTCATGCCTGTTTTCGACGTAGGAAGATGCCCTTGAACCTGGAGATTTGGGACCCATGGAATGGGTACCATGCAGTACTACTTGAAAGGGTCTGCGTTGGCTCACCCAACCTCACCGAACCTCTCAGCCCCAAGAGTGTCCACCCTTATGTCTCAATCAGCTGTGGGTCTAGATATGGTCAATCCAGGTTGCATCACAGCCCCTGAACGAATTTTGTAAGAATTTCTCTCTCTTTCACTGTCTTTGTTTCACGGGTTTTGAAAAGTAATTTATTTTTATAATGGGGTTTAGCTGCTTTTCACGGCTGTGTTTATGCCGCTTTACACCCCCTTGACTCACTTACAGAGAGATATCAATACATAGGTTTGAAGATTCTTACTAGTCAGATATATTCTTGTGCGGTGAATAGGGGGTGTTGAGCCCAGTTCACTGAAAAAGGAATAGGTCTTGTCTCTTACATATTGGGTTTATGGAACGGTATCTGAGCTAATTTGAAACCCTTGTTTTATGCATCACCCCACCTCACCTTTCCCGTTCAGCAGCCATAGTGTGTTTCCTAAATGTGTGACTCTGTTCTGTTTTGTAATTCAGTTCAAGTGTAGCGGTTTTTACATTCCCTCTCTAAGTGATATCTTATGATAAGTGTCTTTTTCTGTGTGACTTATTTCACTTAGAATCGTCGTACCTAAATCCACTCATCGTGCTGCTACTAGCCTTATGACGTGGATTTCATGGCTGAGTGATATTCCATTGTACATGAGGACCACAACTTCTTTATCCATTTTTCTCTTTCCTAGGATATTTAAGGTGTAATGAAGTGGGGGTTCTTGTCAACAGAGCAGCCCTAAACTTTGGGGTGCCTGTGTCTTGCTGATTTTTATTTTTCCCAATTTATACGCCCATGAGTGGAAGTGCCCTATGCTCTCCAAGCTGTGTTTTTTAGATGTTTCAGAACACACCGTACACTTCTCCAGAGTGGCTGTTGGCAATTTACATCCCACCCATCAGCGTAGCAAGGCTCCCATTTCTCCATGGCCGGTCCTGCATTTCTGGTTTGGACACTTTTTTCCGCATGGCCCTTTTGCCCGCTGGGAAGCGAGACTTCTTTGGAGCGCTGATTGGCCTTTCCAGGTTGCTTGGTTGGCCAAAAAGGGCGTATGCGTTTTTTCCTGAATATATTCAGGAAAAAACGCATACACCCTTTTTGGCCAAGGGCATCATTGTCCACGTTTTGCCACTTTTCATGTGCTTTCAAGGCGAGTCGAATCTACCTCCTGAAATTTGTTTCCTGCAATTCTGCCTTGCTTTCAAAGCCTCTTCGTTGCCTTCCCTTAATATATTTGTGGACGAGAGGTATCATTTAAAACTCTGCAGTTTTGTGAATTGCAGTGCCCCTGAGCTCCATTTTTCAACTCGCTTTTTTGGGAGCTGGCCGCAAAAGCGCAGGATTGCTTCAGGCCCTCTTCTGGTTCTGGGGGGCAGGCTGAGCTTGTGCTTAATTCTTCTTCCTGATGGGAAAATAGAGTGACCTGTGCCTGTCCCAACACCTAGAGCTAGTCTCTCATTGGTTCCCCCTCTTCCCGTTCATCCTCAGGACAAATTGCAACCTGTACGGAACAGGAGGTTAAAGGTGCTGATTCTCCAAGTAGGGAGATGGCTAGTAAATCGGCTGGAATGGCGAACCCGAGCAAAGGAGATGAGAAATGAGGTGCGTTTTAGAAACCTTTCCCGATCACACCGTGTACCATCTTCTGGGTTTCTCATGCCTGTTTTCGACGTAGGAAGATGCCCTTGAACCTGGAGATTTGGGACCCATGGGATGGGTACCATGCAGTATTACTTGAAAGGGTCTGCGTTGGCTCACCCAACCTCACCGAACCTCTCAGCCCCAAGAGTGTCCACCCTTATGTCTCAATCAGCTGTGGGTCTAGATATGGTCAATCCAGGTTGCATCACAGCCCCTGAACGAATTTTGTAAGAATTTCTCTCTCTTTCACTGTCTTTGTTTCACGGGTTTTGAAAAGTAATTTAGTTTTATAATGGGGTTTAGCTGCTTTTCACGGCTGTGTTTATGCCGCTTTACACCCCCTTGACTCACTTACAGAGAGATATCAATACATAGGTTTGAAGATTCTTACTAGTCAGATATATTCTTGTGCGGTGAATAGGGGGTGTTGAGTCCAGTTCACTGAAAAAGGAATAGGTCTTGTCTCTTACATATTGGGTTTATGGAACGGTATCGGAGCTAATTTGAAACCCTTGTTTTATGCATCACCCCACCTCACCTTTCCCGTTCAGCAGCCATAGTGTGTTTCCTAAATGTGTGACTCTGTTCTGTTTTGCAATTCAGTTCAAGTGTAGCGGGTTTTACATTCCCTCTAGAAGTGATATCTTATGATAAGTGTCTTTTTCTGTGTGACTTATTTCACTTAGAATCGTTGTACCTAAATCCACTCATCGTGCTGCTACTAGCCTTATGACGTTGATTTCATGGCTGAGTGATATTCCATTGTACATGAGGACCACAACTTCTTTATCCATTTTTCTCTTTCCTAGGATATTGAAGGTGTAATGAAGTGGGGGTTCTTGTCAACAGAGCAGCCCTAAACTTTGGGGTGCCTGTGTCTTGCTGATTTTTAGTTTTCCCAATTTATACGCCCATGAGTGGAAGTGCCCTATGCTCTCCAAGCTGTGTTTTTTAGATGTTTCAGAACACACCGTACACTTCTCCAGAGTGGCTGTTGGCAATTTACATCCCACCCATCAGCGTAGCAAGGCTCCCATTTCTCCATGGCCGGTCCTGCATTTCTGGTTTGGACACTTTTTTCCGCATGGCCCTTTTGCCCGCTGGGAAGCGAGACTTCTTTGGAGCGCTGATTGGCCTTTCCAGGTTGCTTGGTTGGCCAAAAAGGGCGTATGCGTTTTTTCCTGAATATATTCAGGAAAAAACACATACGCCCTTTTTGGCCAAGGGCATCATTGTCCACGTTTTGCCGCTTTTCATGTGCTTTCAAGGCGATTCGAATCTACCTCCTGAAATCTGTTTCCTGCAATTCTGCCTTGCTTTCAAAGCCTCTTCGTTGCCTTCCCTTAATATATTTGTGGACGAGAGGTATCATTTAAAACTCTGCAGGTTTGTGAATTGCAGTGCCCCTGAGCTCCATTTTTCAACTCGCTTTTTTGGGAGCTGGCCGCAAAAGCGCAGGATTGCTTCAGGCCCTCTTCTGGTTCTGGGGGGCAGGCTGAGCTTGTGCTTAATTCTTCTTCCTGATGGGAAAATAGAGTGACCTGTGCCTGTCCCAACACCTAGAGTTAGTCTCTCATTGGTTCCCCCTCTTCCCGTTCATCCTCAGGACAAATTGCAACCTGTACGGAACAGGAGGTTAAAGGTGCTGATTCTCCAAGGAGGGAGATGGCTAGTAAATCGGCTGGAATGGCGAACCCGAGCAAAGGAGATGAGAAATGAGGTGCGTTTTAGAAACCTTTCCCGATCACACGGTGTACCATCTTCTGGGTTTCTCATGCCTGTTTTCGACGTAGGAAGATGCCCTTGAACCTGGAGATTTGGGACCCATGGGATGGGTACCATGCAGTACTACTTGAAAGGGTCTGCGTTGGCTCACCCAACCTCACCGAAACTCTCAGCCCCAAGAGTGTCCACCCTTATGTCTCAATCAGCTGTGGGTCTAGATATGGTCAATCCAGGTTGCATCACAGCCCCTGAACGAATTTTGTAAGAATTTCTCTCTCTTTCACTGTCTTTGTTTCACGGGTTTTGAAAAGTAATTTATTTTTATAATGGGGTTTAGCTGCTTTTCACGGCTGTGTTTATGCCGCTTTACACCCCCTTGACTCACTTACAGAGAGATATCAATACATAGGTTTGAAGATTCTTACTAGTCAGATATATTCTTGTGCGGTGAATAGGGGGTGTTGAGTCCACTTCACTGAAAAAGGAATAGGTCTTGTCTCTTACATATTGGGTTTATGGAACGGTATCGAAGCTAATTTGAAACCCTTGTTTTATGCATCACCCCACCTCCCCTTTCCCGTTCAGCAGCCATAGTGTGTTTCCTAAACGTGTGACTCTGTTCTGTTTTGTAATTCAGTTCAAGTGTAGCGGTTTTTACATTCCCTCTCTAAGTGATATCTTAGGATAAGTGTCTTTTTCTGTGTGACTTATTTCACTTAGAATCGTCGTACCTAAATCCACTCATCGTGCTGCTACTAGCCTTATGACGTGGATTTCATGGCTGAGTGATATTCCATTGTACATGAGGACCACAACTTCTTTATCCATTTTTCTCTTTCCTAGGATATTTAAGGTGTAATGAAGTGGGGGTTCTTGTCCACAGAGCAGCCCTAAACTTTGGGGTGCCTGTGTCTTGCTGATTTTTAGTTTTCCCAATTTATACGCCCATGAGTGGAAGTGCCCTATGCTCTCCAAGCTGTGTTTTTTAGATGTTTCAGAACACACCGTACACTTCTCCGGAGTGGCTGTTGGCAATTTACATCCCACCCATCAGCGTAGCAAGGCTCCCATTTCTCCATGGCCGGTCCTGCATTTCTGGTTTGGACACTTTTTTCCGCATGGCCCTTTTGCCCGCTGGGAAGCGAG